>NC_092803.1:173597292-173904657 GCF_040954645.1 Diabrotica undecimpunctata | reverse complement strand
GTTATTAGAGACATGACCACATTAGTTGCAAGGGATCCATAACTTAATTGGATTTCATTTTTCTTTTCAAACTTCTAACAGCGTTATTTACGACCTACTGATTAAGGTCACCAGTTGAAAGCCAGAAACTTCTGAAAATGAGAAACGGGAGGGAACTATGTACAGATCGTAATAAGTGGAAGAGTGTAAGAAAATTGTAACGGAAAGCAAGTCATACAACAAACTCTGGCAATGCACAAAAGAATCGGGAGTGATTCACCGCAATAAACGAATCTGCGAGGTCTAAGAAAGAGCGACAAACATTTTATCAGGAATGAAAGGCCTTGATGATGATACCATATTTATTTAATTTTCTTAAGATATGTTCAAAAATTAGTCTGCCAGTAAACGGTACTATTGACTCATCGATTACCAATCAATTTCTAGCTAAAAAGGAACACATTTCATTTTTATATATGTATTCTATTATCCTACCAATATGACTGGATCGATAGCATATTTACTAGTCCTATTCATATCCTAAGACCCAATAATATTTTAATTTCTTGGACACTTGGATTTTTCATTCATTATCGCTATTACAGTATCGCTATTATTTTTCTTACAGTATTATTGTGTATTTATTTCCTTAACCATCAGTTCAATTACATCCTCAGATGCAGCTAATTAAAAATAATCAATGGGTTTAGCAGTCGTTCTATCAAGCAAATCATTTATTTTTCCTTGCTTGTTAAAGAAAATTTGCCATTGCTGGCATTACCAATAACATCTTTACTTTTAGATAAATCAATATCACTTTGGTTATTGTCATTTATCTCTTCAATGTTTTCGTTACTTTCTGAGAAATGAACTCACTTTCAAATTCTTAAAATGTATTGTCTAAAATTAATGTTTTTTGGTAAGAAGATTTCTGTTATTACATTTTTTTTTTACCTACGCATCAGGTCAAAACGTAGTATAGGAATCTGTAATTTAATTACATAGTTTTCGATTTTAACCACAGGTGTCTTCCCACTAATGTTTTATTAAATCATTGTTGTACACTCAATCGGGTGGACGCAAGCAAAAATTAGAGTTTTGTTGTCCACCCATTTGGGTAGTCATACACAATGTTTTGAGTTTATAGAAAAAACGCCTGGCACTGAACCTGTTAAATTTCTTTGTTAAAATTTAATTTCAAATTTGCTGCAAGGCAAAAAAATATAAAATATATATATCCATTTCTTTAAATTTGTCGGTGTGTTGAAAATCAAGGATCAATTAATTTTGTAATTTATATACAAAGTAATGGACTATTTTTCTTAGTATATCTTTCTAAACTTTGGTTTTATTAAAATTTTAATACTTTCTGTATATAAGAATGTTGTATTAATCAAAATATATTTTTTTAGGTAATTCATTGCACGGGTCACGTAGTCAAATACAAAAATATCGCCAACAAAGACGACGAAGAATCGACCGAAACGAAGACTTGTTTCATAGCTGTTAATCAACCCATTCCCCACCCGTCAAATATAGAGTCTCCTCTTCCTAAGCAAACGTTTTTAACTAAGCACAGCATGGATATGAAGTTCACTCATGCTGATGACGAATTGTAAGTTGTTAATTTAATATACCGGACTAAAAGTTTCTTGAAGCAGAATAAAAAAACGATTCTTGATTCAAAAACTTACTTTATATTTCAATTTATTTTCTATCAAGTCCAATCCACTTTTTCTAACGATTCTTCAATTTAATCAGTTTAATAAACTTCAAAATACAGTGCACTGTCTTCCTCATTTCCTGAAAAACTCCTTTCAGGTAGAATCTTTCTATATTCTGGTGAATATAATGTAATTAAGTTTTAAATATTCATACTTTCATTCAACCATTTTCGTCTTTACAACAAAGACGACCTCGTGTCTAGGTCTCTATTCTGAAATTATCTTGGTCCATCTCTGACTCTGGCAACATGGCCTACCTAGTTCCATTTCAGCGATATAATTCTTTTAACTGCGTCCGTAACACCAGTTTTTCTCCGCCGCATTGAAGGTAGTCAATTAACGATCCTTAAAGCTGATGCCATAACTTTTTTGAACGGTTGTGATCTCTTGACTTACTTACAGGATCATAAAGTAAACAGGTCTGTAAAGTCTGGTCTATATTATGAATCGATGCACAAAGTCAATTTTATTTTTTTGCAGTACTTGTTTTGTCAATAGTTTGTTCAGTCCTATTTCATTCTTAAAAATATGTAATACTCATTTCATACTTGATCAAATTCTATCATCCATATACTATGGTATATTTTGATGCACCATTAATCATTTCTTCAGAAGTAACACTGTTTATCGTCCAAATGGAGGATTATCCTCAAGGTTTGCATGACGATGATGAAATTCTTCCGCATAGTCGTGTGCGTTTATTTGAAAAATAAATGTAGTTCAATTATAAATATTTTTTTCTGCTAGTGAGGTATAGGTGTCGCTTCGAGAACTTTACAACCAACTTTTTATTTTAATATAATGTACTTACTTAGTTTATAAAACTTTTAAATAAGCAATTAGATACAAACGCTAAAAGTAATCAAAGTTTAGGCATTCTTGTCTGCGGCAAGCCGGGTCATGTAAAACTCACAGCGAATAAGAATCACTTCTAAAATGAGAAATATTGAAATTTAAAAGTATATCTGTCAAAATTTAATCAGCTCTGAGCCTATAAAAGTTGGTCTCGCGACTCGTTTTGTTAACAAGTCTATGTGTCCTTATGCTCCGGTACCCGAATTAAAGACAGTCCCAGTTATATTGGTGTAGCCATCAATAAATCTTTAGGTCCCCACGTATTGTTAGCTTTAAATATCGCGTAATTATAAAAGCTACCGCGGAAATATATAAATAGAATGGGAGAAATCTACAATAGCCTCTAGATATGATATTCCTATGCAATTTAGACCTGCACAGTACTGTACTTTCATCAAAGTACACGTACATAACTTACCGTCTGTCTTATCATTAGCAGGTTAGTGATAATAATATGAATTATCCTTGTGAGCTTAGACTCAAAGCTTATCTGAGATACCTAACATCATTGGTTCTAACGAATTCCTCTCGAAACAGACTCAGCTCACCTAATCTGCTTAACTTTCGTCTATTTGTTAAGGTACCAAGGTTACCAGTTTGGTTTGGAACTGGTACCAGCTATAGACCGACCTACAGAAGATAGAAATTCAAATTTTAATAATTATCAATTTAAAACTGATTGTGCCTTAAGTAAAGCAACAAATGTAAGATACTTAGTTATACAGGGACTAGCTTTTTGTAAATATTTTATATCACAATTTAAAATACACTTCTTTGTGGCCAGTCACGATATGGATACAGTGTAAAATACCAAGATGTATGGCAATATTTATTAAATAGATTCATCTATGGTTCCTGTGAAAGCTATCCGTGTTAAACTAAAATTGTACAGAATATCATTAAAACTTTCCAATCCTAAATTGTTTTAATAATCTAAATCACTAATATTGAAACTTCCGGCATACACTTGTAAAACAACAAACGTTGCAGAGTGTTTGAATCACACAAAATAAACGAGGTCGCGTTGCTCAGAGTCAGAGGAGATATGAGGGCGGGAGACATTCCTAGTAGTACACTAATAAAAATAAAATTAGAATAAAGAAAAAGAGAGACAATATAGGATGATAGCTACTAGAGCTGAATCAGAAATATTGAATGACCAAAACAAAGATACAAAATGATAAACAATTTGCCAAAGCGGGCGCTACCGGATTATTTTTGTATAGCTTCTTAGAATCTGAGAAAGAAGACGAGATATATAAAAGATAAAAATATATACTTACAAAAAAATATTAACTAAAATTCATACATAAATTTGCATACACCCTGTATAGCAGGTTCAAAACTTATTAACCTTATAGTGTCAATTTTAGAATCTTAAATAAATAACGATTATTGAATGTGTTGACAAATTTATTGAAAGGAAATATTTGATCTATATCTGCAAAATGCACACATCTATTTTAAATTTAGAATGAGTGCCGGAGGAATGGATGCCTGCTAATTAATGCACTTTCACATAATGTGAAATTTAAAAAAATATATAAAATGATATAAAACTTTTAAAAAATGAAACATGTTACTTTTTTTTAACATAATAAAAAAATTACTAAAAAAAATTATGAATGTTACTCCAGATTAAGGAATATTATTTAATTTTGAATCCTTTCTTCGTAAAGCAGATAGGCACTGGATAACTGCTCAGTTAACAGACAATCGATTGTTATGCAAAGGAGCTATAAAAGTGTCCATAAATCCGCCAAAGTCTATCAAAGTATCCCAACGTATCCTACCGTCAATCAGAAGGAATATCAACTAGATGTCAAATAGGACGGCCAATAATATAGGAAGACAAACAAAGCAGTTAAATATTGGAACGAAATATGTCTATTTTTTCCTTCTGTAAAGAAGTAAAAGAGGAAACTGTTAGTGCCTTATTTACACTAAAACCGACTGCATGTAGCGTATCGAAAAAATTATAATGGCTCACCTGACGGACATTTTCGGGAAAACACAACACATTTGACCCACTCTGCAATCAGAAATGATATTCCTTGTCCATCTAAATTAAGCCAAAAGCCGGGGGATCGTATGATGAGATCTTACCAATAGAAAATAGTTTTATAAGAAGCTTGTGTCATCTCTCAATAATCGACAATCAAAACAAATTTAAGGTTTACGTTATTTGAAACGAAGATACGTTGTACAGAGAGCGGGTAAAAATTATTGAAATTATTTCAAAATTTGGTGAAAAAAAAGTATTGGTTCTTTGGATCGTTATACACTAAGACATCACAATTTGACTGTATACTATCAGGGATATATTGCTATCAATCGGGCACACAAGCTTAAATGCTGAGTTATTGTCATTGTGTTACTTTGAAGTAAGTTTTTTACTTCACTTTTTAATAATATCCAAATTTAACAGATTTTGACAAGTATTTTTAACTCCAATTGTTTGTTGCCAGTATCTCAACGTTCATTCTCTTGATTTCAGAAACTTAAGCTGGCTTATATGAAGTCGAAATTTTCACAAATTAGTCATTTTTATTACTAATGTAATCAACAGATTTTTAACTAGGTAAACATGAAAACTGTTGTGCATCTCTTCTGCATTACTTACATGTGCTACTTTATTCATTATGTAGTAAATTCGTTTAGGTTGTTCTGGTAGATGGTCCTTTATATTTCACAATTGTATTATTGGATTTAAGACTCGATACAGGTTTTGCAAAAACAGCAGTGGCTTCATTGGAATGTTGTATTCTAAAATAATTAGTTTCTTATATTAGTTCATTTTACAGAATTTCCATATGCTGTAGAAGCTTGTTTGGAAGAGTTTTATTACATTCTTGACAAGTAAGTACTCAGCATATGTTGCAAAAGTAACCAAAAGGGATTAACAGCGTTTATAGATTATCTTAAAGAAAAATTAAAAGAAGTTAGGTTATGTAATGTATTCTTGTGTGGGAGTGACTAACCTACCAATCAACGAAAGTTTTATTTCATGGTTAACTCTAATTACGATAACAACAATTGTGATTTCGGCTCTTTTATATATTCTTATATTAAATAGAAAAGAAATTTTAAATTTTAAACTTTTGTTTCTGTTTTAGCATGAAAGAAGTTTTGGGATACGATTCTGAAGACCTATTGGGAAAATCTGCATACGATTTTCATCACGCCGTGGATAGTGATTCAATAATAACATCGTATAAGTGTTGTAAGTATATCTAATTGTTGAAAAATTCATTATTTTGATAGTCAGTAGGCTTTACGGTTGAAAATATTGTAGGAGTGTAAGGATTTTATAGGAAGAAGTGAAAACCAAAATAATCTGGTAAGGAGCAGTTGGTTGTAAATGTTTGTAATAACTTGCTGCATGATAATAATTGTCAATATGACTTTCATATTTAACAATATGAACTGGGAAAACTTCTAACTAAAGCTTGAAGTAAAAAATTTACGTGAAGACAGCAAAAAATGTTGTAGCAAAGTAATATATTTCATGATAAAACTTGATTAAACGATACCGATGACTGAAAAAATTCAATACAAAAAATAGATACGTAAAGAAGACGAGGGCATGCCAAATCGTCGTCAAGAGTTTTGTAAACAAGTCAACACAAGTTAATACTGTAACTGTTTTTTACTCTTTATATCATACACAGCTAACTGAAATACTAAGAAATAGGTCCAGGACACTGGATAAACTTTACTCGAAGGCACCGTTGCTTGGTCGTTGTAGATGATTGGCGGGGGTCGTTTAAAACAAACAACAAGAAAACAAAACAAACAAAAAAAAAAGAAAAGGGAAAAAGAACAATTCTTCACACAAACATTGCATCACTGTTTTTTAAGTATTTGAATCCCAAAAATGGGATGCTCATAATACAAAAAGAAGGACTAAATGAAAGACAGATATGAATGTCAAAACGAAATGAAAATGTTAGCCATATATAGAAGGATGTAAACAAATCTTACACAGGTGTAAACAAAGCACAAATACCATTAAAATAAAAAAAATTAAAAATTGACTATAAGAAAAGTATATTTAATTTAGCAAAATGCCATATAAAAATTCATCTACAGGGATGAGTGCCTTAAGAACCGGCAAAATAACGCAAAAGATAGAAAACATAATACGTTGTGAAATAAAAAGAGATGCAAGTAGTAGAGGTGAGAAATTATCGATATAAACCTATAATTTACTTTACATTACATTAGATCTATCGAAAGTTTCCCACCTTTAGACGTTAGCTTATGAGCTGGTTGACTTTAGTCATAGTAATACGTATCACGTAATGTAAGTAAAAACAGTTCAAGTACGAGTATGTTTTTATCCAAAATTAAAGTATTGATCAATAATGAACTGTGATTTGAGACGTCGCATACACTCTTCTCAATACAGAATTATCATAGCTTATTATTCTGTATTTATCAAATTACTACTAATTAAACTGTTTACTTACATTTACTTTATTGTCTTCAATCAGTTTTTACTTTATGCGAAATTTAAAAAATGTTAATGTTCGACGTCATACTTGTAATATTATGACTGAAGTCAACTAGCTCATAAGCTAACGTCTAAAGGTGGGAAACTATCAATAGTCCTAATGTAATGTAATGTAAATTAGAGGTTTCTATCGATAACTTCTTACCTCTACTACTTTCATCTCTTTTTATTTCACAACGTATTATGTTTTCTATCTTTTGCGTTATTTTGCCGGTTCTTAAGGCACTCATGAAGGCGTTTTGAACAGTGAACTGTTTTAATGAAAATATTTTCATCTATTTCCTACTTCCGGTTATACCGGAAGTTGCTTATAACTTCGTTTTTTAACGGGACACCCTGTATATTTTTTAATTTTAGAAATATTCACGTTAGTCTGAACATTTTTTGTTAATACTTCCCTTTACCTGCTAATTGTGAACCGTTTTTGAGTTATAATGATTTTTATATGAAAATTACCTTTTCTACCATGTATATAAAGATTCTCTAATGTAATTTAAATAAAAGTTTAAATTCCTTAGGTTTAATAATACTTTAACTGTTTTTCTATCTCTTAAAACTAATGTTTTGCATTTTACTTTCAGTATTTTCCAAGGGTCAGTGTCAAACCGCGCAGTATCGCTTCCTAGCTAAGTCCGGCGGATACGTATGGTTAGTTACTCAAGCTACATTGATCCATGACAAGAACCAGAAACCTCAGAGTGTAGTGTGTGTTAACCACGTGATTAGGTGAGTACCTAAATCTTCTAAGCTTTAATTTTTCGAAAATGCTTTGTTGTTCCAAGTGATCAAGATTTTTACCGCGATATGCTAAGATTCTTTATATTAATTATAATTATTATACTAGAAATATTACTAAATAATTAAAAAAAGATAATATGGACTGGCGTGATTCTCATTTGATACATTAAGATACATTTATGATTCTTCGGAGATTTGTGGAAGAAATTGTATGTTTTTGTCCTGTGTAAGGTATACATGTTTCAATTTATCAACTATACAATTGTTTTTATGAGTTTAAATACAAAATTTAATACCCAAATTAAACTTTATTAATGTTTATGCTTTTAATATAATTCTAATAATTTTCTGAATATGCTTTTGATGTTTAAACAAAAAAAAATAGAACGCAGTGACGTTTATTTAACCTCTTCTTCGATAATCTAGTTTTATATAGCTTTACTATGCCTTTGTCACTTCTGGAGTATTTTTAATTCTTCCTAAACATTTCTATATTCAGTGTTCTGACAAATATATCAATAATCTACGTATGTGTCGTTTTTGGCACCTATTCGAAATTTCAATTAGACGTGACCCAATAGTTTGTAATATTTAATAAACAGCAAAACTTTGTTTCTGACTGATACTTGGGATTTTATTCCCATGTTCCACTACATTTTTTTAGATTTAAATTCTAGTAATTTATTTGATATTATTGTTCTGTGGGTTCAGAGATTAAGTGAAGCACGACGTGGTTTAACTAACTTTATTTATCTTCAAACTGCTTTAATTACAAATATCATAATTACTCTAATTACATTAACTTTTATCGCTCGGAGAAGAATTCGCTCTGATGCGTAGATACGAAAATTATTTCAGAGCCCGCCCCTGCAGGCTTATATAATGAGATCGAATTATCTTGAAACAGCTGGCTTAGCGACCGACGACAGTCGAATGATTGGGAACTCCAAAAATTCTCGAAGGTTATCTCTGCGTCACGTCGATCGAATGAGCTCATAGTATATTGTAGGAGTTCGTGGATAATTTATCGAGGATGGACAGAGTTCTCGATTTCCTTAACGCACATGGTTCACAACATTATGTCGTATGTACATTGGCTGAATTACCATAAAAATTGTTAAATTACTTAATAAAGTAGTCATATATAATGGTGACAAAACAATTATATAGAAAAGTTGACATTATCAAAAGTTTTAATTGAACACAAGAAGCAACAAAAAAATAAGTTAAAATGTCATATATATTAATTTATATTATTATTAAAAATTAAAACTACATCTTAATCTAAAACATAATAAATTTTGCAAGCTTTTGCAGCTTGTTTTCAAAACACAAGTACACAAAGGCGACTTTTTAATATCTCTTTTTTCATTAAGAATCAGATCAGTATTTTGAAGTGGCTTAATGTCTAAGATTTCAAGTCTTAATGATTTCCTGTATTATTAGCACAAGTGAAAGTGATTTTTCCGTGGACGAAATTTCTTTACTTTATGCTTATGCTTTATGCGTTTTTTGAAACTTCTGCCTGTCTGACCTCTTTGTACTTGAACATGTATCACGAGTGTTATTTTGTTTACTCCTGAATTATACCAAAAATTGTTCGAGAAATTCAAGAAATATTTCCCTATTCATTTGAAAACCGACCGGCTGCTGCAATAATAACGGTAATGCGTGTCCTCAATAATTTTGAAAGGCATGGAGGCGTCAACACTGTAGGTCACAAACGTTTTTGATGAAATTCGGGAACAGAAACAAATGATTATTTATGAGTGTGTCAATGAAAATCCTACAATATACAGTAATCGAATTGCAGTATATTGTTGCAAGTGGAATAACAGTTAGAAGAGAAATGATTATCGATCATACAAAAAAAAAACTTATGATATTTCCCGAGCACAATATTCGACGCATGTAGTTTTTTTAAGCAGTATGTTATTGGTTTCAAAAAAATCTACATCTTTTTCTTAAGTATGAACTCAGTGTCCACGTAAGTTAAACATATGGAGTGTAATTTTGACAGATAATATGATTGGACCATTTTTCACACATAAAAACCTAGTTGTAGAAAAGTATTTGGATAAGATATTAATATTGGATATTAATATAGAGAAGACAACGAACTATCTTGTGACCAGCGAAATCACCGTATCTGTTATTCAATGATTCTTTTCTTATGGGAATACGTCAAATGATCCATTTGTGATCATAATAGGACTAATAGTACTGCGGCTGCTAGGGGCGTCTGGACTCGATGATGACGTAATTCACTGAAGTGGCGTTTGGGTACGGGTTGACGCAAATTGGATTGTTAGGTGGAGCGAACGATGTTTTCTTTAGAAAACATGTCCCCATGTCGAAAGTAACCGGGTGCCTTCAACTCTTTTATTTAGACAATTCTAGCGTTTTTCAGTCTCTGTGGCTTCTCAGATAATACTTAGTTTATAGAAACCAATGATGAGGACTATGATTCTAAAGTTTTCAAAATTAATTTTGTTTCCTGTATGATGATGATGTTGACCTAGATCTGAAATTGAATCGAAATTGTGAACAGAACTGAAATCTTTATAAATCTTATTATGGATTTTCCTATTAATTTGGCCTATGTAAACTTTAATCCGTCTACAACCTGTATAATAGAGAATCTGAACGTAAAATTTTGCGGTTCATGTGAGCTTTATTTTAAATTGCAATTCAGTATGAAATTAAGGGAGACGATTATTATCAAAAATAAATCGCGTAAGAGGTTTGAATCGAACATTTTAAAGCAGGCTAAGACCATAAAGGAGTGCCGAGCCAATAATTATAATGATATTTTTCTTATTTACGCGAAGTTTGAAAAAAAAATTCACTTTTAATGTAAAGGAAAAAGTACAATAAATATTAATTTAACATTAGTATTTAATAAATATTTCGACTGTCGGATACTTAGTAGTATAACATTAAAATTGTATCACATTACTAATTTGGGTTATTTATTTATTTATTTGGGTATTTACTCCCATTAAATATAGTAGACAGCACAGAAATGTCACAAGCAGTTTCAGAACCATATTAAAATTGTATCATGATGTTGAATACTCCTACATATTTCGATTAGGCATATACCCAAAGATAAAAGGTCTTAGCAAGGAGAGGTCGCAATTTATTGCCTGGAAGGGCCGGAAAGCACTGTACATAAATTACGAATCTGTCGGTCAGGGAACATATCGTTATAGCTGTTATTCACTAGGGTCTCATTTCAAACACGAGAATCTAGAACTGGCCTGAAAGTTCAACTTTGAGATAAAGGAATATGTTACTATTGAACGTATGTTAATAAAACGAATAGATTTATTTGTTTTAATTGATCTTTCAATAAATTGTTCGATCAGTACGTATTTTTAGCACTGAAATAAATATAATGAAGTCTTGAAAAAACAAAAAATGTTTTTTATATACTTAAATAAAAGACTGATGAACTATGGAATAGACTGTTAGAATCGACATAATGGAAATTTATATTAAGTATGTGATTAAATAAACAGTATTTTTGATTTTCAATCAATTATTTCTTGTTAATGTTGACTTATGTTTCGCTAACGTGAGCTTCATCAGAAGGATGATTTTCGTCGCTCTACTGGCGTTGTATTACTTTTTTTTCTCTGCAGTAAAATGCTGAGGCGAGCGGCACGGAATTAGCGCCACAAGATGACGTCGCCACGGGTAGTGTCATAGAATAGCCATTCTTGACATCGATTCCCTACTCTCGATCAATTTTTAGTCATATTATATTCACTCTATTTCCAAATATTTGCTAAATATTGGAAACGGTAAAATAAAACCGCATCCAAATACACAATGCATCAAACTTCTAGATAATTTCTGCACTTTTCTTGATACCAAACATGAATTAAACATGAAGTGTCGTCCCGGCTATACTGAATAATTACTTGAATTATAATTGGCTTATTGAGCGCGCAATTTTGGAGACGAAAAATGTTGATGTTAACAAAATTAACTTTAAGATCCAACAGTTGTTAGCAGGTGATCTGATATCTTTTAAATCAGTCGACAGTATTGTTAATGAAGACGAAGCCGTAAATTATGCAAAAGAGTTTTTTAAATCTCTGGTTATACCGGGGATGCCATCACGGGTTTGTTAATCACTCTGTTAAATAAATTGAACATAATATTAGTCATATAATAACCAATCCACAGCAAAGCGTGGCCGGGTCAGCTAGTTTCTTTACATTTTTGTTTGCCCATATTGTTTTATTAAGATATCCCATGGAATTGATATTTCCGTAGCTTGATAGAGTGATGCCCAGGTGTTTGAACTCCATCACATGTTCTATAATGTTCCCTTTATCTCCAGTTTGCATATCAGAGGGTCGTTTGACACAGCCATGTATTTTTTGGTGAATTTATCATATTAAATTTCATAGTATTTAAATTCGTTAAGCATTCTTTGTAAATTTGTTTCGCTTCGCGTCATTAATATCACATTATATTATAATATCTCTCTCTCTCTAGAATGGCGCTACAGCCCAAATCGGGCCTTGGCCTCCTCCAAACTATGCCTCCAACCTTATCGGTCCCGCGCCGATCTTCTCCAGGTTCTCATGTCTAGCAAATTTTGCGCGTCCACTGCCACTTCATCCTCCTATCTTTTCCGTGGCCTTCCTTTTGGTCTTGCACCCTGCATTTTACTATCTAGGGCTCTTTTCGGCAATCTTTCTGTCTCCATTCTTGCTACATGACCAGCCCAGCGAAGTCTCTGAAGTTTAACGAATTCTGAGATCGGTGTCTCTTTGAACAGTTGGTAGAGTTCATGGTTATACCTGGATCTCCATATTCTGTTTTCGTTAATAGGTCCAAATATCTTTCTTAGGACTTTTCTTTCGAAGACTTCCAGTTTTCATTTGTCTCTTCTGTCATCACCCATGTCTCGCATGCATAACATACTATTGGTCTGATAATAGTTTTGTAGACCCTGATTTTCGATCTCCAGTGTGTGTTTTTGGAGCGAAATACATGATTGAGTGAAAAATAAGCTTTGTTTCTCTTTACTATTCTTCTTTGGATTTCTGGTTCTTGTGTTCCATCCGTGTTTAATGCAACTCCTAAATATGTGAAACTTTCTACCGTTTCAATATCGTCGTCTAATTCAACTGTGCGTCTGTTTTCCCTAGCTCTTACCTGTGTTAACTTTTTTGTCTTTTGAATATTTATTTCTAGTCCGGTCTCCTTTGCCTTTGATTTCAATTGTGAATATATTTCTGCCGCCTCTTCTGTTTTGCGAGACATGATGCTGATATCATCGGCATAGGCGGCAATCTGTATTGATTTATCTGTTAGGAGATTACCTCTTCCTATATTCAACTGTCTTATCACATATTCCAAGGTCAGGTTTAATAGTGTCGGTGCCAGCCCGTCTCCTTGCTTTAATCCTTGGGCTATCGTAAAGTTTTCAGTGAGCTCATTTTAGACTCTGGCAGTTGCCATTGACGAATTCATTCTTGTTTTTACCAGTCGGATGTATTTTTGGGGGATATTAAAGCTCTGCAATATTTGATATAACTTGTTCCTACTATTAATTGAGTCGTAGGCTTGTTTGAAATCTATGAATATGTTGTGGACGTCAATGTCGTATTCCCACGATTTATTTAAGATTTGTTTCACTGTGAATAGTTGGTCAGTTGTAGATCTTCCGTGTCGGAAACCGGTTTGATATTCCCCGACAATATTTTCAGTTAGTTGTTGGAGTCGTTTGTTTAGTATGTAAGTAAAAATTTTCTACGCCGTGCATAAGAGGGTTATGCCGCGATAATTTTCGCATTTCAGTTTATCCCCTTTTTTTGTAGATTGGGCATATAATCCCGGTTTTCCAATCATTAGGGATCTTTTCTTCGTCCCAAATCTTGTTCATGAGCATATGCATTTGTCCTACTAGGTGATCGCCACCTAATTTATATAGCTCAGGAGGGACGTTGTCAATACCTGGAGCCTTATTGTTCTTTTGTGCTCGTATTGCCTGTTTTACCTCTTCCGTCGTTGGGGTTCTATATTTTCGGTGTCATTGTGATGCATATTTATATGCTCTTCATTTTCTTGTGTCCCTAAAAGAGTTTGGAGATAGGTTTTCCAGGCTGATTTTATTTCTTTTGGATCACTGGTTGTTTGCCCTTCTTGATTTCTGCATAGATTTGTTCGGGGTTTGTATCCTTCTCTTGCGTATTATCGTAGATATCTGTTGCGTAGATATCTGTACGCCTGTCTTATATTGTGGCTTTGAAGATTTTCTTCCATTTTCTGTATATATTATAATATGCATATGTATTATAATATGCGTAGCATATTATTGTAGATGATTTCAGTGGGAATTTCGATCGGATTTATTAGTTTTTCTTGTATTTTTGCTCTTATTGCATTGTTTTATATATGTTTTCAATCGGTTTGATTATTTATAGTGGTATGTTTCTTGTGTATAATAGTGAATAACGTCCCTTACTTTGTAACTTTCCTTGTAACCTTGCTTTCGACTCTGTCGAAATAGACACTGATATAGATATTTTGTGTGGACCTCGATAGTCCTTTTACTTTGATTTTTTTTTATACCTGAGTTTTTTGTATTTTATTTCTTTTCATATTTTACATAATATGATCTCTTTTTATATCCGCTCAGTTACACATATTATGACAGTATCATATCAATTAATAGTGATATTTTTTTAATTAAAAATTAAGAAGATTAAAGAAGAAAATTCAACTAAGAATTTTATTTTGTAATATTGTGGCTTATTCCCAATAACATAGTTGATAAAATAATACTTATCAATTACGTAAGTATCTGGATTGTAAACATCAAGTTTAAATTATGTATACATGGGGTACTGATGCTCAAATTGCATTAAATTATCATTATTTTTAAAATTACAGATAAGGTAAGCTTTCCATAAATTTTATACAAATAAAAATAACAATTGTATAGTCAGCACAAGTATTGCAGTAAATATATCAAAATAATTACAATAACATATATGAATATTCGAATAGATTTTGGATTATTAGCTTAGGGATAAAGACATGGAACAAGATAAAAAACTTAATATTACAGTATATTTATTGATTTTTGAATATTAATAAGCGCGAAAGTTTTTATAAAATAATACAGTTCACGCGAGATATTGTTTTCCTGCTAACAACTGTAATTAAAGGTAATTTGCATTGTAAGAGACCATCTCAAAACGCTTTTACCTATTTTTATAAATTTTCCTCACGTCTCTTCGTATTACGTAATAAGATATATGATACCGATTCTTTGTCCTCTCTCCTTTATCGTTTGATCCCAGATTATTATAAAAAATATCAACGTCTCCCATGTCCCATTTTAAGTCGAAAGAGATACTCTTGTGACGGAAAGTAAGCGATTTATCGGTTTCTCGAAGACTATAAATACACTGTTTAGCAGTGTTTTAAAAACGATATCTTGATTTGTAATATTATTATATCAATACTATTTCTTAAAGCTTTTTCTTCAAAATTTTTGCTTTTCTCAATATTCGGGGCATTATTTTTGTGCGTATAGTCTAGAATAAGCTCATATACAGGATGTTTCACGACGAGCTGACACTATCTATGTATCGGAAACTTCTTCTTATAATGGCGTTGCAACCCTTTGTGGGTCTTGGCCTGCTTAACAACGTTCTTTCATTCTGCCATATAGGTTACTTTCCTTCGCCACTGCCTGATGTTCACGGTTTTTAGATCTTCCTCTACACCATCTATCCACCTTTTACGGGGCCTTCCTCTTGTTCTATTTCCTTGGGGTTTCCATCTCTGGATTACTTTAACAGCTCGATTATCTGGCATTCTTTCTAAGAGGCCAAGCCAGTTTAGTCTTTGTGACTTTACAAATCTAACGATATCTGCGCTCTGCACTAATTCATCCAGCTCATAGTTCATTTTTATTCTCCACGAAACATCGCTACAATGGGTTAGTCCAAATATCTTTCTTAATATTTTGCGCTTAAATATTCTCAATTTATTTTCATCAGTGGTTGAAATAGTTCACGTTTCACATCCATATGTGACCACTGGTCTAATTACTGTTTTGTAGATTCTAAGCTTAGACTCACGATTCAGTAACTCAGTAATTTTCATTAAGTGTTTGTATGCATAAAAGCACTTATTACCGCTAAGTGTTCTCACTATGGCTGAAACCTTTCCTCCCTTTGTTCCTCCCTGTTCATTTTCAATCTCGCCCCTTCTCGTTGTGCCTTATCTTCTTGCTTCCTCCTGGGCACTCTGCCTATATTCGGGTCGTCTTTCTTTTTATTCCTTTCTCTCCAACGTTCTCTTCACATTTCCCTCAATTGCTCTCCGTCCGTGACTGATTGCACCATACTTTCTAGCTCCCTCTTAATCAGGCTCCTCTCGGCTATTCTATGTGGCATACCAATAGAGTGTATGAGACAGTGTCCGACATTTCTCAGTAAGCATTTGTCATTTTCTGCTTTTCCTGTCCTGCTGTCCTGTGAGCATCTGTGCCAGAAAGTAATCCAAACGTCGATGTGATTAGGAATCAGCGACTTCGCCCACTGCAGCACAATTCTCATCTCGTCCCATTAATCTTATCACACCATAATGGACCTCTCCCGTTCTTCTTTTTTTAAACGTTTTCTCGTATACTCTTACTCTTTCCTTCACTAGCATGCATCGGAATACAACCGATGATAACTCCCAGCGCCTCAGCAGAGACTGTTCAGTATGCACATGCCACCCTCAACAGACCCTTCCTATCTGCTCGGGTGAGCTGACTTCTGTATGCCTTTGTTAAAACTGCAGTACCCCAGACAGCCGACGTGTAGAGGACGATCGATTGCACAAAAGAATAAAGCACCTTTCTCTTCTCAGTTTTGAGCCCTCCGATGCTAGGCATGATCCCCCAACTTGGCGGATCTCACCGCAGCTCTTTGAGTCACCGCCTTTACGTGCTCCCCCCCCCCCTTCCAGAGTCACACCTAAAAATCACACGCATTTCTTCGTAATCTTTCTCTTTTCTTCACATTCGAATGTTATCCCGTACCTTTTCCTTGGTTCTTTAATAACTATAGTCTCAGTCTTACCCGCAGCCAATTCTAGGCCATGCATTTGTCCCGCGCCGCTACCAGCATAGCCAGATTATCTGCAAATGCGAAAGGGGTTACACCCTGTCCGTATGATTAGCTCACAACCCTGTCATATGCCAGGCTCCACAGCTCGTAGGACCGACCCCCGCAGCACTCCAGCCGTCACATCAACCACCACTCCTTTTTTTACCAGAATTTTCCTCTCTGACAGACAGTCCGAGACCAAATCCATAAAGTATCTCGGACACCTTCTCTTTCAAAAAGCCTTCATTACCTCTTTCCATTTTAATGTGTTGAAAGCATTCCGGACGTCAAACAACAGTAGGATCGCCCACCTCTGGTTAACCACACCCCACGCAACACCCGGAAGACTTCATCACCGCATCCACCGTGCTCCTGTTCTTTCTGAAACCGTACTGTCTGGGTTATAGCCGCGCCTGACTCTTCAATGACTGTGTCGATTCGCCCTCTTAGAAGCCTCTCATATAATTTACCTATGCACGACAGAAGGCAAACACGTCGATACTTGTCTTTCTCCTTTGGGAGTAGCCGAGCTTCGAGATCTTTCAATTTGTCAGAAATCGCTGAGTTTCAAGCAGTGCATGTGTTCCAAAAGCCACGTCAGCTCCAGACTGCCAATGCGTTTCACCGCTTCTGGTGGTATCCCACCGAGTCCCGGAGCCTTTCGTGTCTTTAGAACACTTCAAAGAAGACTTCGTCTATGGTAAAAGATACAACTCGTTCAGCTTCGGCGTCCCACTGCACTGTCTCCTTTCAGAGTTTGACTATCCAAATGGCAATTGTAGCTTTGAAAACTGCTGCACGAAAGATTTCTGCGGATGAGCGGTCAAACCATCTCCTACGGTATTTTAGCCACGAGCTTTGGCATTTTTGCCCTGTACTTTACCTTCCAATATGATTTGGACTAATTCGTATCTTCCACCTCTGAACACATGACCCAAGTATTGTAGAATATCCTAAAGTAACGTTACTCAAATCTGCGTCAGTCCAGCTTTTTGTATTCTTTTGCAAAAGCAAGTCGAGCTTGTTGACAAACATCGAGAAATTAAAAAAAAACATGTCAAAATAGTATGCATAAATTAATAATTGGACTTATAATCATATTAATGGATCCATTTTTGGAACCAGAGCATATTACGTCTTGGTCAAAGGTTTTTTCAAAGTTGTAGATGCAATATGCATTGTTAAGTTAGTTTCTCTTCGTTTTTCGATAATAAACGTTATTATTATGTGTTTTTTATATTATTTTTAAGCGTACCGGCTCTTCCGGTAGGAATCTACATATAGAAGAGTAACACTGAGCCGCAAGCAAGCCCTTATCTCTTGCCGTACTGCTCATCCATAGGTGGATCCGATCCATCAGTATATTCAAGTCTAAGCATCAAATTAATTCAGAATTTTATACTACTACGTTAGCCTTTTTGTTTTCTGATCAGGACCTGAACCATTGTCCGCTAGATCATTCACAGCGAAGTGAAGGTGATTCGGCCACCTGACTTGCTTGGCTATCTGACCGTCTATTCTGTGTTTTAAATTCTTTAAATATTTTTGAAGTTATGTTAGAAATATATACTGTATTGCTCGATTTGTTGGAACATAATTACACAAAACGTCATATTTTTCGATATTAATAGAAAAGTTTTTGTTTCACATTATATCATTTAAACATAAGAAAAACTAATCACTTTCCACTTTATGGAAACGCTTTCAAACTTTATCAATTTTTAACTGATTTTTGTACTCAAAAATTTATTTTTATTGCTCTCATAGTCAACTTTAACCTCTGATGTAAATAGAATCGTTAATAAATATTATCAATATTCCATTTATATTTCATAGTCAAAATAACTATTTCTTTTTACGTGAATATCAATCCGATAGTGATTAAAATAAAAACAGGTCTAATTTTGTTCTGAAACTGTTTAATAAATTTAAAATAAAATAAGTGTTGTAATACCTAAAATAATGTACATAAATATTATCATCATCTTAATAGATCTAGTAAATCATAGTAAGTCTCTAGGCTTTTTTAATGTTTTAATGTGTATTAATATGATATTTCCAACATATTTCGTTTCTTATTTAGCTGTTAATATGTATTGTAGATCTCCTTTCGGGTGGTTCCTCTCATAAATAAAATCGTTTAATATTGTCATTTTATTTATAACTCCTAAGAGTATTGCGGTACCATATGCATATTTAATAGTTTATAGTTTTTATCCATTAGAAGCTATATCTTTGTTGACCGGACACATGTTTTGATAATTAATATGCCTTTAATAACGGTGGAGGTAGTAAATGGTCTAGCACATGTCAATATATTGATTTCTTTTGTTAATATCTTTGTCTACTGGATCTCAAGTTTTGAATGTTTTATCATCTTCCTCTTTATAAACAATTCTGCTTGTTCATTGGCTGATTAATACCTCTATGGAAGGTTGTCGCTCCATCTTTTGCGCTGTCGTCCGATACTTCTTCTGCCGATTGGTGACATCTCTTGCTATTTTGACGCCACGTGTCTCCTCCATTCTACTTATGTGGTTATTCCATTCTTTTTTTCTATTTTGTGTCGATTCATTTATACACTGTACGATACGTTTTCTTCTAATGTCTTCACTTCTCTTTCGATCCCTCAGCGTATTTCCTATAATTCTTCTTAGTACTCTTATCTCTGCCGTTTCCAGTGGTCTTTGCGTTGTGGCTGTGTCGGGTCTTGTTTCTGAGGCAATACCATTATTGGTCTTACACTGGCTTTATAAATTCTTGATTTCATTTCAGTGTGAATGTTTCTGTTTCGCCATATAGTGTCATTAAGGCATCTTGTCAGTCTATTTGCTTTTGGTACTTGATCTCTCACTTCTTTGTAGGTCTCCATAGCTGGACAGTGTAATTCCCAGGTATTTTATTTCCATTACTTGTTCAATACCGATGCCATCAATTTATATTTTACATCTGGTTGGTTCTTTGCTGACTACTATTGTTTTAGTTTTCTGATATGAGATTGTCATATTAAATTATTTTGCTCTTATGTTAAATCTGTGGACTAGTCTTTGCAGACTATATTTATCTTGGGCTATCAATATTGCGTTGTCTGCGTAACAGTATTTTTATTTCTTTGTTGCCCATTCTGTACCCTCTTCCTTTGTTAACGCTTTTGATGATTTCATCCATGATTTAATTGAAGAGCATGGGGTTCAATGAATCCCCTTGTTTTCTTCCGCTGCCTATTTCTGTAGGTTCTGTAAGTTGTCCATCTATTCTGACTTCCATTTTGTTGTTTTGGTATTAGATGTTTTCGATAGTTTTTATAATGTTTAGGGGAACTTTATTATATAGAATATTTTATGTATTAAACAATAATGAGACAATATGCATCATTGTCTGGCATACCTACCAAGTAGATCTTAGTTATAAAATACTATTTATTTATATTTGGATTATAATTAGAAACGTTTATTGTTTAATTAAGTGACGGAATGTTATAGTAAGGTTATACGGCAAAAGTAATGATAGGGGAGTTTTTGCAAGTTCAAAGTTAGACAAAGCCCTTAATCCCGATTCGTTGAATGTTCCAGCAAATTCTAAAATACCAAGTACAGATGTTCCACATGCTATTGTGTCAGACGTGGCATTTTCTTTAACCAAAGACAACTCGTGTCTAAAAATCCCGTCAATCCTTCGGTTGGTCGCTTTGACCGACTTCTGTTAATTCATCTTATTATACATTATAATTCGTTCCATTTATATCTAAAACATTAAAAAGATTATTTTACAAAAAATAACTTTATTGTGAACGATAAATTTTATTCATTTTCTACGCATCTTAGACATACAACTGTATGTTCCCTGCAGATGTACCTTGAGAGCAAACGTGACAAGTTGTTTTTTTTTCTTGGAGGTACAGTATTTACACCTTCCTACGATACTACGTGCTCTAGGGGTTGCTGGTTTACCAATTTTTAGCACACTCCGAATATTTCTCCTAGTTTCTACGAATATCCAGCCGTCTATACATTTATTTCAGTACATAATTCTTTAGCAGTAATTCTCAAAAAGACCTTTAGATTTGCTTTTGTATTGAACTCAAATATAATTTAATTATTTATTCCCGCAATATTCAACAACGAAAAAAAAAAAATTAGCAGTCACCTCGCGGTTTTACTTGAAACGGAATAACTACTGTCATCGCTTGCCTTAGTCTGTAGACAAAAGAGTACGTCGATGCGCATCGCACCGCCTTTTACCTAAAAGTGTATAAAAAGGGTGCATTTTCCAAGTCATAGTGAAGTCTAGCCTTGCTCCGGCTACAGTCTAGGGTCTCCTATACCCTGGGCTCCCCACTCGTCCTTAGACTCTTTTGTTAGAACCTTTCTGCTACCAAATTACGTTTTATTTGTGAGAAATTACCTAACCCACCAAATTGGGATCGAAACGCAGAGAAAACTTCGATCAGACAGGGTCGAATCCCTCTGTAGAGCACCTAGGGAGCTAATATGGGGTTAAGTCTTTGTGAAGACTCAAACCTCCGTATGGTGGCACTACCTTTCATTGCATGTTAATATCTTTGATTACTGGATCTCAAGTTTTGAATATTTTATGTATTAAACAATAATGGGACAATATGTGATGTGGTTGTGAGATGTGGTTATATCGTAGAATGCTCAGAATATCATGGGTTCAACACATTTCAATCCGAGAAGTCTTGAACAGAGTAGGTCAAGGTGAAGGCGACTTAATAAAGATGATAAAAAAGAGAAAACTCGAATATCTGGGGCATATAATGAGAGGAAGCAGATACAGGATAATGCATTTGATACGTAACGGAAAGATCGACGGAAAAAAAGGAATTGGTAGGAAGAAATACTCATGGCTCCGAAACCTTCGTCAATGGACTGGCTTATCAGCACATGAATTATTACATGTCGCGCAAGATCGAGAACGATATCGGTAAATCGTCATGAAAGCTTCCCACGCCTAAAACTTGGGCACTGTACTCAAAGAAGAAGAAGAGACAATATGCATCCTTGTCTGACACACTTACCACGTGTGCCAGAGCATCGCAGTGAGCTAACAGACTACATTTCACTATTTTCTTGTCTGATACTAAATACTAAAACCAACTCGAAGGGTTTTGTTCTTTTTAATCTTGTTTTTATTTCAGTAATATCAAGTAGCTTAATCTATGAGAGATTAACCTAGGCTGCAAGGTTATACCTGATACACAGACATGTCTAAGACTACAGAAGGGTCCAGTGTAGGAATATTCAGTAGTGGCGAAAATCTAAACATTTCTATACCGCTAGGTTAAGATATCTCCGTATTTCAGGCAGTTATTTATGCATCATGCAAGATAAATTAACATGAAGGCTTTCGAACTGAAACAGGTCAATAGATATACAGACAGACAAGGGACCAAGGGGATCTTAGAAGCTCTAAGAAAGATACTAGGCTAGGTGGGAAAGTCGAGGAGAACTCGACTGACTGGCGGAACGTAACTGCTGTTGAAATTTGCAGGAAGAGGATCGGCTATAAAATAATTAGGCCCAGAGCCGGCTGTTGGAGTGTAAAAGAGCATCGCCGGCGACCGGAAAAAAGCCTGGATCTGAAGGCAACATAAAAGTTCACTTACCGTATAGTGTTAACTTTTTTTACCATCGGCAGAGCTGAGGGAGACAATTATGTCGTTGTTTACTTCAACATCCATTCTACCATTTTATTTTTCCGCTCTTTTAAAACTTCATTGGGGTACATTTTGAATAGATTGGATTAGACCCTTACTAATAGGAATTTCTCTAGTTAATTTGTTTCTAGTTGTAATGTTCACCGTCATATTTTTATAAAGCTCTAGAACTGCTGTTATATATTTTTTGTTTTTCTTGTTTTTCCATTGCTACCTTTGTTAGATCTATAAAGACTATATGAGTTCAAAGGTTGTGGGCTAATCTTTTTTTAATAACTCTTTTCCTGTACTATTATTTCTTCGACTTCATCGTATTCCACTTTATAATAATATATTGTAGTAATGGTGTTCATGAATTGCGGTCATGTTTCAGTCAGAACTTGTGCGTAATATTGGATCCAAGATCTTCCTTCTATTAAATCTATTCTACTCGCTTCTTTTCTATTTTTTCTCATGTTTTTTAACGGTTTCCATGCCGTTTGATCTTCTTTACTCTATATATTTGTTGAACTCTTCGCATTTATATTCCCAGGAGGTATTTTTTGCTTTAGTTACTAGATTTTTTACTTCTCTGCTTGATTTTGCATATGTTCATCTATCATTTGGGTCATTTGTTTGCAGCCACTTTTGATATGCTTGTTTCTTATTGTGTACTGCATTAGCGATGTCATTATCCACCACAATGGAGTACCATTTGTCCATTATAATGGACAATCTATCAGTAATTATTTGATATACAATATGTAGATAAATATAAATATATGGACCGATACATAACAACAGTTTCGTTTGTCAACTGTTATATTTATACATTTTTAACATTTTTTTCCTAATTGTTCTGATACTTATCTATTTTCTAAAAAACTGTAAAAGTGTGTGTTTATATACATATTTTCCTAACAAGTAACTGCTGACAGAATTTAACACATACCTTACCTCATTATCTGTTTCTAAATTTTCCTCCTTGCATCGACTTTTAGGAATTCGTAAAAATAACTCATTTCCCGCGACACACTCTAATAATAGAAAAACCTTCATCTTGATCGAAGAAAAAGTGTGTAGTAGGATTTTTACGGCGCAGGTATTACGTGTATCGGCCATTCAATCAGGGCTTTCACGTACCAGCTGTGAAATCAGCTGGAATTTAAAATTGGAACGATTTCTAAATATAACACACTCAAAGTTTTCATTTCTAAAGGTTTTTAAACAGGTTTTATGATTTTTCTATTTGTTTTGACGTTTTATAATGTACAAGAAGACGGTGGTTTGATGGTTGTTTTTAATATTTAAAGACAAAATTTAATTTATTTCTGTTTGTTATGACATATTTTAACAATATCGTGTTACGTTTATATTCTATTTTGTTTTGTTTTTTCGTTCCTATGTAAAATATTGCACTGCCGTACAATATATTTAAATATGATTCTAACGTATTCGGTAATTATTCTGATGTATCATAATCGATTCGCCCGAGTCCTAGTCGTAAATTTTTTATCCTACCGAATGGGAAGGGTCCGTATAATAAACTGGTCGTACTGATTTATAGCTAAGATCTTTATGTTGATAAAAATTAAGGTCCTGTTATTTAAGCTCAAGTTATTGTACATAGCGGAAGATTTTTCATTTTATTTTGATTATGAAAAAATATGAACGCTCCGGTACAATTTAAATGACCATGAGCTGCTAGTAATTATTTTCTAGTATCTTTAAAAACGACAATCCCGTTGGATTAGTGCTACAAGAGCATTAACTATTCGTTGACATTACAGGTATTGTATATTGTAGATGAAGGGGTCGTTTGGCCACCATACTACGACCTGAGAGATCTATTATGTATAGGAACCCTATATCTGTTTGTGGCTTTCGAATATATGTTAGCGTATGCTGTTAAAGCTCTTTAGGGTCGAGGCCTTTCTTCAACAGATACTTACACATTCTCCTCTCTGTCACTCATGCCCGCCTACTGGACCTTTTTCTGTCCTTGCTGAGCTTTATCGCGGTTTTAACTATTTTTCAGTAGCTACTCTTTATCTTCAGGTGTATGGCCGGTAACGGTATCGAGTTCCATAGTTTCCATATTACTGGGGCTATTTTATTTGTCCCCGGTTCGAATGGTAGGTTACTCTTGGCAGAACCCTATGTGTCAGTAGAGGCTAATGAATATTCGTATTTGAGCTGCCTTTAGCTTCCACTCGGTCGTTCTCACTCTACAGAATTAGCAACCGCGACCGAACATGAAATTCCTTTCCACCATGACAAGGTCTCACGGCTCTCTGAGGAGACGGTATAGGTATATACAGAGAGATTGTTTGCAGAATGAAGTTATACCGAGAGTAGCTAAAATCAAAATACTTGAGTTTGAATATAAGCACATCTAACGCTTTACTTACGCTGAACCCTAACGCTGGTCATCTTATATAATATTAAAAGAAAATAACTGTGCGACGGTTGTTCGGAATCCAACATATTTTTTTAAGAAAATATGAACAAGGGTGCTGATTTTATTTTTATTTGATTTCACCTTGCTTTACATTTACGAAACATGGATACCTATTTTCAAAAGGTACCATAATGAAAATTTGACAAAATGATGGCTTATATTGCCGTCGCAGCAACAGCAATTCCTTTATAATCTGGCACCCATAACAAAGTTATTTCTTGTGCTTCACCTCTTACCTGTGGAACTGTTTGCTACAGCAGCGCACCCAGATTTGACCTCTGGGGGGGGTTTTGGTTGGTCACCGAATTTTTTTTTATGATGTTACCTCCATTTTGAGTCCTTAAAATGTGTGAGTAACAGTGTCGGAATAGGGTCCTGGGGGGGGTTTAACCCCCAAAACCCCCCCCTGGGTGCGCCACTGGTTTGCTATTCGCAGCTGCTAGGGATTCGGCGAGACATATTTAGTACAGCTTGTTAGTAAGAGACTAATCATTATTTTGGCCAAATTGAAACGTTTTTCAGGACTCCTAAGCACAAAAATATGTTAGTACTTCCACTTGAAATATATATTACCGTAGTATACACTTCTTTATGGATTATTTTGTTAGAGCCCGAAAATTTCGTGATATCCAATATGGTTGGCAGGTTTTGGATACTAAGTCTATATTAGCCTAAAATCACTTTTTGTAGTGATCCTCCTTACACGTTGGGGAAATACCTACAATGGCTAAAGGAAAATTTTGTGCAAAATATGCATGACTTTCCGTTATTATTATTGATAATACTATATATAATGCAATATATCTTAAAAAGTAAAATTACTTTTATGGATAATTCACATGTCATATTCCATTGTGAACATTCTGATAACGTAAGTAATAATAATTACCGAAGAGTTGATGAACAATTATGACAAAAAAAGATACCGGTTGCAATTTCTCATACAGCATACATAGATAAAGATGTTGAGTAAACTCAAAACAATTTTGTACTGAAATACATAAATTTCATATTTTATTTAGTTATGCATTTGTCTCCAATGTACTAACAGCATTTAAAATTTCCTTATTTTCTATTTTAAAATTTATATAAATAAAGATTCGTTCAGTCTATCTAAAAATGTAACTCATTTTTGCTTTGTTACTATCTTATTACGTTTTACTTTGGTGCTTTTAATCCACGCGACACAAGAATGGACAAAATGGCAACGCAATTCCGGACACAAGGTTACCGTTAAGCCTTTTGCAACATATTAAAGGGCTCAAATTGCCTGAGGGTAAAGTGGATAACTAGTTTTTACCAGGTGGGTGCCAAGTATTTTAAGTAACACGAGTATACGAGTGTTTTATACGGGGTATAATAGCATATACTTAAAAAGCGAGTGAATTTGGATGATTTTCACTCTAGCCATATGCTACCTAATGAATTTAAGTGCCATAAAGTGAAAAATTATCTACCATTTTATATTTTTAAAAACAACTATCTCCATGGTATTTTTTATTTTTGAACAAGTATCGATTCGCTAATTTTAAGAGATGTTTTACAACCGTTTTTATGGAATTTACAAATATGTGTAAGTTGGTTTTGTCTCCGGGGTTCCTTCTTATTCTCCATTACTGTAGGATGTTTATAATTACAACAAATTGCTCTCTTGTCTTGGGCTGTTCTTAATAATGAATATATGCCCATACCTGTCCAGTTTCTTACATTCTTCAGTTACGAGCATTTTCTTCTTGCTGGACCTCTTTCTCCTTCCACTTTCCCTTTCATTATAATTCGTAGAAAGTTGTATTTTCACTCTTCCGTAAATACATCCTAGATAACTTGTGTTTCTGTTTTTTACAATTTAAGGAGTTCTTTCTTAGTGCCATACTTCTCAGCACCTCATTGTTGGTCATGTGCTCTGTCCAAGAGATCTTGAACATCTTTCGAAAAAAACCACATCTTAAAGGTTTCTATCCGCCTCAGACTTATAATTTCAAGAATCCATGTTTCCACTTCGTATAATAGTAAGGAATAAATTAATGTCTTTACAAATCGGGCTCGGGTATCCCATGGTAATGTTACTGGCTGAATGACTAATGTCATTTGCTCTTCTGTTTCTTTATTTTCGTTATTTCCCATTCTTATTCTTATGATTAGGGAGAGAATTCCATTTTCCCAGCTTTTTTTCTTCGTGATGGATCAGATGATTTCTGTCCCGTCAGGATCGCCATGTTATAAGTTTACCCAGGTCGGGTTGAACCATTGTAAACAAAAGTTGATGAAAAGTTGAAACTATTCTACATTTGATTTCTAGTGAATCGTCCCAATTTTTATTGACGTTCGTACCAAGGTAAGTGTATGTTTTTACTCTTTCTATTAGTTGGCCGTTTATACTGATTCATCCAAATTGCTGTTCCTTCTAAGAGATCATTATGCATTTTGTTTTCTTAATGTTTAGTGAAAGTCATTATCTCTGACTTACTTCTGTGATCCTATTCATTAACTCCTGGAGGACTTTATAACTGTCAGCGAATACCACAGGGTCAACATGTATTCCAAGAAAATAAAATACTTATAAAATACTATACTGACTACAGTCTGGAAGTATGGAATTGAACTATGGAGATTTAGTGAATCATCTAACACCAAGATACTACCGACGTTCCAATAAAAAATGCCTTGGATAATGTAATTACCTAAACAAATCATATGTAACGGAAGACCTAATATCTAATGCGAAAAAATATCGAGATTGTGTTAAGAGATCGTGGTAAAAACAATTTGCTCTATTTCTTACGGTATACTTAGTATTATTCTATGTATTTATTGATTTAATATGTTAACAATGATATAAGCCTTATTAACCAATTTCTTAAAAGTATTTAATATCTAAAAACTCTTTACTTGTAATTATCCAAGTCACAGTCTAGTGAAGCATGTCTTCATACCAAACCAATTATTTTTCCCTTTGCAATGATAAGTTTCCGCATATTATTGTTAGTATATATTTCTAAATATTAGCCTGATTAGGAAACTTCTAACCATAACCACAGAATGATTAACACAGTTACATCGAATGCTGTTGGTGCAGTTCAAAAGTGATCAAATCACAACAAACGTTTACGCAAAATGATCAAAATAAGACATTATTTATAAACGATTGTCCTTGAACTGATTGTAGCTGATCTCTGTTAACTGCCAAAATTGTTTTCGTGCATATAATTTACGTCAATTGGATAGTAGTTATCTAATAATATTTTCAGTACAAATCGAAAATAAGTTGTTTTGCAGAACGATTTATTGAAAGGAAAAATTAATCCATTCCTGACGTTAGTCGTGGTGGTAGTTGGAGAAAATTTTGTTGTTGATTTATTCATGGGTACTTTGAACTTTGTATGGATTGTGTGCACGCTCTTCTTTTTGGGTTATTTCCCTTTTTATAAGTCAAATAACATTTATCATTCTTTTTTACTTTATCCATACAGCCATATCGTGTAACTGTTTTCCACCATGTTTTTTTTTGCTCTTTCCCTTTCCCCCTCCCATTTATACCAGGAACTTGACACGAGCTTGAACTTGTTCAAACCACTTTAACCTATTTTCTCTCAATTAGATATCTATTGTTTTCACACCTAGACCTCCTCTAATAAACGTATTCTTAATTTTATCTCTCATTCGGTTCTTCAACTTAACATTATTTCATTGTTGTTCTTTCTTTTTGTAACTTATTTGTCTGATATTCAGTAACGCACATCATAAATGGTCTTTTAATATTTTTGTGTCATAACACACCACTGGCTTCCTTCCATTTGAGCCACTCCGCTCTTACTCTATTGCACAGATCTCTATCTAGTTTCATATTGCTTTGTATTTAAAATATTTTTTTATTCCAGATATTTTGTTTTTGTTTATTAAATTTTAAAACTGTTTCTTCAAGAGTTGTGTCCGACTCTTCCAAGCTTAGCTTTTATTCCCTTTCAGTCTTTTCACCAAGACTACATGATCTGCATAGGTACATTAAACACCAATAAATATTTGCTTTCAACTCCCTTTTATTTGATCCTCCGACACTAATGATATTGGGCTTCTGCACTGAAAACTAGTGCAATCATACACTAACATACAATTTATCACTCTCTCCCACATTCCTCGTATACTAGTTATTACTCCATCATACCTAGGTTTCAAAATGTTCATGTGCTCACTGTGGAATTCCTTTTTCATTAAATTCCCACTACAAAATCTCACGAGACACCTTATCAGATCCATCCTCCCAATGGCACTACAACTTAAGTCGGGCCTTGGCCTCCTTTAGTAAAATTCTCCAAAGATCTCGGTCCTTCCCATTTTCTCTGTATACTTTTTGTATGATAGGGCAATCGTGCTTTCCTGATATGCCCTAAAAGTCGGAAAATGTAACAAATTTTCCACTGCTCACTGTTTTTCCCACATCATTTTACACTTGATCGTGATCATACATATTTATTATAACTTGACGTGGTCCTTGTAATTTCGTACTAAAATCTGATGTGTTTTGTACTAACTACTGTAATGAATTTTTTAATTTACTCGTAGTCTTGTTGCACTTATTTTAATTTATATAGCCTTGTAACACTAACACTAAAAACACAATTAATTTATAACATTTATTTAATTAACAATTCAAATTTATCTTATGGACTAACTCGCGACAATTGTAATTGCTCTTATATATTGGTACGCCTATAATTCCAGAAATCTCTCGGTGTCTTGCTTGCGGAAACCAGTTGACTCCTTTTTGACACAGCACAAAATTTGTTAGGCTTTATGCATCATAGCTAGCTGGCTATGCCAGAAAATTACCAATTGACACTCAAAAAAGGATTCAGCCAATTTGCATGCCCGTAAAAGGCAGTTATATAAGAATTAATGTGAAACGTAGATAAAAACAGAGAAATATTTGAGAATAAAAGTACTGAAATTAGGAACTTACTAAAGAATGTTTTTTGCACCAGGAAAGTATCAACGTTTACTTCCCAAGGTATCATATACTGCTGTAAGAGTTGTTTTGAGTAATTTTTGAAACTGTAAAAAATGAGATACTAATAAAACATAGATTATGTACAACTCAGTTTAATCCCTAATTCGGTACTAGTAGATATACAGATACAACTTAACTTTAACTCTTTATAATTAGATATCCCCTAACAAAAAAAAGTTTGTACCTCTCACCTAATATGTATATCCTAACATTAAATTTGAATAATGAGAAAAAATAAAATCTCTAATATCAAAAAATCGAATCTACTTGCCTACTAGAAAAATAAATTTCCACAGTTCAGCTTCGATTAGAATAGTTAAATGCAATTTAAATGGGAAAATCTATTCTGACCTGATAGATCCCAAAGATATATAAACAATAACTCTCTTAAATGTGTACACATTGACTTTACAAAGAGGCTATATTATGAGGCTATTAAAGCATCCGCTGGTAAATAGTTAATATTAAATAAAACTACATTTGACTATTTTTATAAAAAATGTGTGCCTTGAGGAGGATGTTGTTTAATAAAAGTTTAAATATGTAAATATACAAAAAAATATTATACAAACAAAAACAAAATTGTTGAGGTCCTACGGCCGGTTCGGGGTCTCTGGTATGGACGGCACTGGAGGAACTCTCAACCAAACTAATTATTAGTAATATAAGTAATCATGGTGGAAGAAAACCAAACCCCAACTTAAAAAATGATTATTTTTTCCAAATCTCCGTGTGACTTCTAGTATCCCGTGTGACTTCTTATGGAATTTTTCAATGAGTGTATGTGGAAGGTGGAAGATAGCAGGCAATTATGGATCACACCATGAAAACAACCAAAATAATAATTATTTCCCCTTCTAACAGAATTTAACAATTTTTCCCTAAACTTCAAACACGTTTAAAAAAAAATGATAACCATCTTCTCAGGTTGACTGTCTCTCTAGAAGTGAAGACTCAGCCCAAAGCAGCTTCGACGCAAAGACATATTTCTGACAAGTATGACCAATTTAAGAATTTTTAATTTACCTATTCGGTAGGTAGTATGAATTGCCTTCCTCTGAGTAATTATTATAAAGATTGAGAGGGCGCGATCTTATTGAGGATTCTGACAACAAACGTTTTATTAATTTATTAACGTGACGGAACAAGTGGGGCTTGAATTCAATCCTTGATCTTTTTAAGTAACATTTTTTACCAAAAGAATGCTATGGGCCATTTTGAAATTTTATTGGTCTAAAATTTAGAAAGGAACTTTAAAATTGAAATTTGTTAATTTAAAAAAAAAACATATGTTAAGATAAGTTGAGATTTGTGCAGAATATTTTTTATAAAAAAAAACTTATCTTGAATTTGTTGACATGCCATTTTAGTACTTTTAAAATTGTCAATTAGCCTTCGAACGAAATAAGATCGCTTGTCAAATCGGTTGTTGAATCGTAAGTGACGTATCGTAACGCTGTTGCCATTTAACTTCTTCCATTTGGGAAAGTGTATAATTTTTTTTAGGGAACCCAACAGAATTTTCAAAGTATTTCACTAGCAAGTACATTTGGAAAAACAATTTACAAATATGTTAATGTGATGATATCATATCTACCATTAGTCCAATTCTATGTATTGTTTTATACTTAATATTTAAAAGAGAAATTCTAAGTGGTTGATTCTATACCATAGTTTAAAAAAATTTACAATGAAGTAAAAACTTTTTTTTGTAAAATGGTATAATATAATATATAGTATAATCGTTTATACCATTTTACAAAAAGAAGATTTTACTTTCTGAGTTTATTTTCTATTTCCTGATTTCTTTGTTTAGTTTTTTTTTCTAACTTTTCCGTTTACCCCTGTATACTTAAGCTGTATTTCCTTGACGTGAACGGATTGGACATAAAATAAAACAAGTTGACTATGTCCTGTGAACTTATGATGATTACAACGCCTTTGTCAATTTTTCGTAATATTTCGTAACATCTAAAACCGTCTCTCTCAAACAAGAACGAAATCTTCCAGTTCCCGGCATCAAACGGCGTCGAAAGAGATTTCAACAAAGTTTTATGGGAAATCCAATAAAAAAAGTAATTGTCGACTAAGACTTTCCCTTTCTAACGTTGAGTGTATGGTCCGTATCGATCTGAACATTCGGCTCCCCTTTTATTACAGCTAGTTTTCGCATGCCCGACCTTGACAACCACCAATCAGATGGGAAAGGCTTTTAAATTTCGGCCAAATAATATTACCAGTCACGTGGACTGGAGTTATTTGTCTCTTGGTGGTGAAGAAGGTTGTTTTGTCTAAAAAATTCATGTTGAAAAGGTAAATATTCCCTAGGATTTGGTTAAGATTTTGTAGGGGTGTTCGAGTTGGCCCAGTTTTAGTTCAAAAAAATTTAATTTGAATAATGTACGGGGGATTATAATTTATTTTAATGAGATCTTAATTTTATACATTTTATTTATCTTTTGTCATATTTATTGCATGATTATTGCTGGTTTTATATTATTTTTGTCTTTTTGTGTTAAAATGTGTAGCTAGTTACACCCACTTTTTGCTGTTCTCTTTTACTATCTTCGCAGTCAGAGCATGTAGACTAAAACAAGTAAGTTAATTAGAACACGTAATTGACCTGGATCAAACTTTAGACAACTACCCGATGCTGACAAAGAGGTCGATGTGACAAAATTCTTCTAAATGCCTTGTGTACACTCTCTTAGCCCGTATTTTCTTAGTTGTGTTGCATTAGGTACAACAATAGAAATAGACCCATCTTCACTGATTTTAACTACCCATGGTGACTATTATTATTAACACATTTACATTAAGCATGAGGAATAGGAATGTGCCCAGTTTTTATCTTTTAATTACATTTCATTAAAAAGACACCCACTTACTAGGTTACACCTTTACTTTTCACATTAATAAACATCACCCAATTCTTGGTTATACATATTACTAGTATATAGAGATATAGTCTTTTTAGTACCCTTTTCCATTATTCTTTAATGTATTTATTATATTATACTCTTATCTAATGTATTTTGAAATGAGTTCTACTGGGATGTGCTTTGTCGCCTCTTTTATTTAATATTTATTCCTAACCATGTATTTAGAAAAGTGATAGCAAAAACTGAATACGGAATTTTGATCATCGACCTATTTATTAATCATTTCTATGTTCCTAAGATACGGTTGTGGATCATGAAAAAGTCTTCAACATAAAACTAATCATGTTGAACTGACTAGCAGAAATATCAGAATGAAATTTAATATAAATAAAACGAAAAAAATTATAATCATTAAAAATTCCAATGTAAATACCGTTTCTCCAATTTTACTGGTTCAGAATTTCACATACTCAACTTGGGATTCAAATTGAACGAGAATTAGGATCAATCTACATATATATTTAGTGACGGATGACTTCTTGATTCTCAGAAATCGTGACAATATTTTATACTCGATATTTTTGATCAAAGTAACACTGTATTCCATTTTAGGTCCATATCAATCTTGTTCCGTATGTTTTTGTCTTTAAAAACAATTCGTTATACTTTTCTGAGCATTTGTTTAGAAATGGTTATTCGTGTTGATTTTATAATTAGGAATATCTTCTCCTTTTTATTGATCGTCTTCCTCTTTTTTTCCTTCCATTAAAAGTGAAAGTAATTCATATTTGTCTGCTTTAATAATGTCTCCCAGGTAAAACAGTTGCCCTTTTTTAGTCAGTACGTCATTCTCTTTTTTGCTCCCTTCTTTTTTGATTAACATGCCCAAATTAGTTGTGGGTAGCTTCCATGACTATTTCATGACATCTTGTGTGACATGTAACAATTCATCTGCTGATAAACCAGTCCATTGACGAAGGTTTTGGAGCCAAGAATATTTCTTCCTACCAATTCCTCTTTTCTCCTGATCTTTCTATTGAGTATTAACTGTAGTATCCAGTATCTGCTACCTCTCATTATATGTCCCAGGTATTCAAGTTTTCTCTTTTTTATCATCTTCGTGAAGTCACCTTCGCCTTAACCTATTCTGTTTGGAAGACTTGAGCATTCTGCATTATGTCCACATCTCGAAGGCCAATTTGTTCATCATATTAGCCTTCATGATCCAGATTTCACATCCATATAGTAGTACAGGGTACACAAAACATTTTAAGAACTTCATTTTTACTTGTAAGTTCATCTGAGAATTGCACGGTATAGATCTAAGTTTTATAAAATACTTCTCTTGCAATTTCTATACGAGTTTTAATTTCTTCATCTGGATTTAGAGTCCCGTTTATCCAACATCCTAGCTATTTAAAATGGTAAAAAACTTTTGTAATCGGCTCATTGTTGACAATTACTTGCATATGGCCAACGTCTTGTTTACTAACCACAAGTAACGTTGTCTTTGATGTATTTAAGATAAGTCCGTTATTGTAGCATTCCCCGATCGATAAGGAATTGAAGATCTTCGTACTGTATATCTGATTTTGTTAATAGTTTCTCCCCCAATTCGAACTCCACATTGCCCTTCCAAGGCTTCGTTAATATTATTAAATATTATGTGCTAGTACACGTTAAACAGAGTTTTGGATAACACACAACTTTGTCTGACACCCATTTGAATGAAAATTTTGTCTGTTTTTTTACCATCTACCAGAATAGAAGCTTCTTGATTCCAATATAGATGTTGTAAAAGTTTCAGATTTTTATCATCTATTCCAATCATTTCTAGATACTCAAACAGTCTATCGTGTTGGACCCTATCAAATGCCTTTTCAAAATCTATAAAGCAGACGTAAATTGGTTTTTGTACTTCCCATGATCTTTGAAGTAATGTTAGCATTGAGAACGAAGCTTCCCTTGTTCCTAATCCTTCTCTGAAACCGAATTGTTTGTTTCCCATGTTTCTTCACATTTCTGATTAATTCTATTAAGAATTATCTTGAGAAGCAGTTTGTGAGAGTGACTCATAAGACTTCTTCTTCTTACGATGCCTATCCGTTCCGGATGTTGGCGATCAACATGGCTATCCTAACTTTGCTTGCTGCTATTCTGAATAGTCCGGTTGTCGATGTATTAAACCACTTTCTCAGGTTTTGAAGCCAAGATATTCTTCTTCTCCCTGGTCCTCTCTTTCCAAATACCTTGCCCTGAAGAATGAGTTGCAACAAGCCGTATCTCTGTTCATTCCTCATAACATGGCCAAAATATTCCAGTTTGCGCTCTTTGATGGTGTTAATAATCTCGCATTCCTTGCCTATTCTACGTAGGACCTCAACATTAGTCACACGATCCACCCATGAAATTCTTAAAATACGTCTGTAACACCACATCTCGAATGCCTCGAGTTTTCTTAAAGAAGCTTCGGAAAGTGTCCAGGCCTCTACTCCGTGTAATAACGTAGAAATAAGACTAATTAGTCTAAAGTCTTTACATGATGATGTATTAGGTTTTTTGGGAGTGGGCTAAATGTAGACTCAAACCATATTTGTGGCATTATTCCAGTTTCTTATATGTAGTTATAAATGTTTGTTAGTTCTGAGACATTGTGATCATCTAGAAGTTTGTGCTAGTCTGATGGTATTTGGTTAGGGCCGGGAGATTTCCCATTTTTGCTTTGTTCATTATAGCCAATAAATCAAAAATACATATCTTGATTCATGTCTGGCATCTCTAGAACTATTCGGTGCGAATAACGCTTCACGGGTGCCTAGGTAATTTCAAAATTCATGTGGAGTGGCACTGATATTCTGTTCTAGCTTTCTGCATTCCTGATGTATGATTCCTGATCTATAAATGCTGTTGAACAAATTTACCAACATTGTTGTTGTTGAAGAAGAAGATCTGCTGAACAAATCTGCTTTTCAATAAGTTTAAGAATTTGGGCTGGTAGTTTATCTAGGCCATGTACAGTAATTAAATTTTTTCTTTTGTTATTTCAGGACATTGAGGGTATACCTACATCGTATAATGTATTCAGTTCATTTTTTCTTTGTAGTCCAGCCAATTCTCTATTATAATAGTTTTATGTATATTGAAGCTATCATGTTTATATTGTAGCTCTTCAATTTTTTCGCACTTTCTTTTATAATGATTTTCTTGTGCCACTTTGATAAATACTTTCCTCTGATTTTTCACTACTATTTTAACTTATGTAATGCATTATTTAATATTGTCTTCGTAGGTTCCATCATGATTTTAAGTGATGCCATTTTTTATTTATACTTTAATGTTTATTTTAATTTAATCAAAGTCTTCTAACACTAACACTAAAACACAATTAATTGGTACGCCGAAATTTTCGATCAGGGGCGTAGCTTGGGGGCTGCCATAACAATGTCATTTCAGTTCTGATATTCTTCGCTTAGATCAAGTGCTTGTAAGTTAATGTTTATTTTTCCATCGTCATTTTTTAAGTTGTGGTTTATTTCTACTTTCTGTAAATTTTCAACATCAATTTGATTCGTTTTAGATTATGTTACTGTTACTTTCAATTTGATGTGAGCTCGTGATATCAAGGGATTATGATTAGAGTATTATTCAGTGCCTGGAAATACTTATACTGATTTGATACAATCTTTCATTTATTAAAAAATAATCTATCTGATTTCTAACCAGTTTCTCTTTGTTATTCTGCGGGAATATCTAGGTATATAGTATTCGTTTGAGAAGTTTGTAGAAAGTGTTTTTTATCACCACGTTTATAGACGTACTATAAGACTCGTCTTATAACTTATACTCTGACCATTTTATATGTGGTATAAATCTATTTTTCAAATAACTTACAATAAACCAAAAATTGTATAATAAATTCGGCATTTTATTCAGATCGGAAGCATAATAAATAAAGAATTTATACATTTTAAAATTTGGTGTATTTCCAACATAATATTAAAAAAAACCTGAGATACCACAAAGAAACAGGTTTAAAACAATATTAGTTCTTGTCACATTCTTATGTCTTTTCGGATGTAGAATAGAACAATATTACGCAGCTGCTATAATTTAAATACAACTGAAAGCGTATTACACAATTGTTTACAGGAAATTTCACTTTGCTTCTTCTCTTGTAGTATGCACTTTTCACATCCATATTGTTTTCATTACAAACGACACACAAATTATTCTTTTTTGTTCAGCATTTCCATGGTAGATGCTTAAAGCAACCTAATATTTAGACCAAAACAAATTCTCGACTACGCTAGATTTATTCACTTTTTGCTCAGCTTCTTAATGAACCGTCTCCGCGAATCCCTATCCTGGATTTGATTTATAATGGCTTCGCACAAAATTAGCTGCGAGTTCATTAAGTTCCCTAATATTGTGAAAATCTCAAGAGTAATAATCGTAAAAAGACGCAGTGTTTATTAGATAATATTTTTTCTTATAAAAACGTCTTGTTGGCTATAAATTGTTCAGCACGTATTGAGTGGATAAATGAAATACTTTCGTACGTAATGATCTTTTCCACTGTAATGAAGAAAGTAGAATAATAACTCAACTCGAAATATTCTAACAACTTGCCAAAATATCAGTAATATTACTTGTTCATTTTAATAATATTACATAGTGAATTTTTAATTAATCCAAATATTTTTTTATTGGACTCTCACTTAGTCTAGTTACCTATGTAGTTCCGTTGTTCTTGTGTTGATTCTGCCAAGTATACATCATCATTATTGTTCTATGGGGCTACGGCCCTTGTACAGCCAGGGAATAGAATACGATCTCTGATTATTGCTCTTGCAATCAGAGATCGTATTCTACTGTAGTATTTTTATTAATCTAATTTATTGTCTTTATTTATTATCAAAGGTTCTACATTTATAACACTTACAAGTTTATTAGAATCTTTATATATTTATTGCAGTTTTACACTTATCACTAAGAACTAGAACACAACTATTTTAATTCATATTATTTACAATATTTATTTCGGACTAAAAACTCGACTTCATATTCAAAGCTAACTGTAACTTAAATAAAAGAGTCCTCTATATTTATACTAAACAACCGTTAGATTAGAATTCCGGCTATTCCCTTGGAAAAGACGAGAAGGTCATCCGGACTGGTTTTTCATTCGACCTTCTTCTGGAAGCTTCGAATCGTAGGAGATCCGTCGGTTATTACCTGGGATTTCTGCCAGCTGGTGTATGATCTAGAAAAGACTTGAATGAGAAAGGATATTTACAGTTGAGATATTATGCGTCGTTATTTATCGTAACACTACGTTACATGGCCACCTAATTCTACCTCGTAGATGACTACGTTCTAGTAATCTCATTCTAGCTCTTTTTATCTATTGCATTTGCATTTTTCCTGCTGGTTTCATCTGCGACGGTTTATACTGAAGGCATTTCCTACAGTTTCAAACAAAGTCTGGTGGTTGTTTGAACATCTTAGGCCAGTAGTATTTTTGCTCTATTCGGTAAATGTTTTTCTTAATTCTAAATGGCATGCTGTTATGCGGTTCCTATTCGGGTGCTATTCAGTTTGTATTCGGTTTCTATTCGGTTGCTATTGGGTTGCTATTTAATTTTTATTCAGTTGCTATTCAGATGCTATTCAGGTTCTATTCGGTTCCTATTGGGTCCCTATTCGGCTTCTCCGCGATCTTCGAAAAAGTCTCCTAGCCTTGATCTCAATTCTTCGTTGGTTCCTTTGAAATTTAAGCTGACCCTTTCGACTTCGTGCTGTAATTCATGTTTTTACACGCGATATATCCACGACTTACCTGTCATGGCACCACTTACTGAGTCGGTGTCGTTTCTGGATGAAGCGGCATTTGACTTTTGCTCGGATGTCAATTTGTGACAGATAGCTCTATTAGGACTCAGTAAAACGCAACTTTAATTTAAATAAAAATATATTCAAATAAATAACAAAAAATAAAATTTATTTCCATACAATACGGAAAATAAAAAGTCGAATCCTCTTAAGTAAAACAAACTGACTGCGGTTCTCAACGTTGACGCCGGTGAACGGAAATAAATGTTAGCGGTGTTCAGATGGGCATGGGACATGACGAAGGAAGATCTTTAGTCAATACCCAAAGACCGGGGAGCGGCCGATCAATACTCGATCGCGGGAACGGGAATGGACGGTGGGCTATGGTGGGAATGATGAATACTTGGGGTAGAAGTTCTTGCCAGATCAATACTCCGGATCGAACTTAGTTCTCGTTGTTCACGGCATTTTATACTTTTGGCCGGTGGTCCATCTCAAGCGCGCATCGATGGTAGTGGTCGGTTGTTGGTGGGGAGCGGGCACACAGAGGGAAGGCTAGCAAGCGATGACGCGTTCGGCGGCGTTATCGTTACAACTACAAGACTTTGAGTCCTGAAGAGATGGTTCACTTCAAAATTAGTACGTCTTCTTGAATTACTCAAATCACACAAAGCACCATAAATTAAAATATGCAATCTTTTTTACAATTATTGCAAACCTAGGAATCATTAACTTTTGGCTTTATTTTCATTCAGTGTTTGTAAGCATTGACCGATTTTCTTATTTTAAAAATTCTTTTAGAATCAATGCTTATTTTTCCTCAGACTTTTTCTAATATAAACTTTATTTGGTCATTTTTCCTGGAAACCATCTGTTATACATTCAGTCGTACTGCAATCAATAGGCATATTGGAAATCTTCCATTTTTCATGAATTCTGATAACCTATATCCGCTTGTACAGATGTAATGGATTAGTGACAAGAAGACTACCAAGTGAGGAGTCACTTGGTAATCTTCAAATAGTATTTGTTGCCTACAATCTAGTGCAAAGTATAGTTGATTGTTTTAGGGTCCATTCCATAGATTCTATAACTTAGGTGTCCATAAAACAGCCTCTATATGTACAGGTGTCCTTTTTTGAGTCTTTTCCGCAAAAATTCAGCCCTCTTAGCACGTGTTCGTTCAATTTGTTTGGTCTTAAGAGAGAGTAATAAATCACTGTTAAGTGGCCATTCCTTAGACGTACCTGTTTGTTGGTGTAACTGTGCTACCATTAAATAAAAACTGGAAAATACTGTCTACTACTGCTTGGAACATAGCACAATTCTGTGGCTTTCGGAGAAAGAAATATTGTTCGAAGACAATATGGTAATTATAAAAGCTATTGGCAATAGTGTGTTTGTAAAACCTTTTATTGACGAAATGCATACTTTAGATACCTATCGTCAATCAATCATATAACCTGAAGGCAATTTAATTGTCTACCATTATCAAATGTAGAAAGGCATTTCCATTGTATTGTAATGTTTATTTTAATTTATTTACAGTTCTTCTAACATAATACTAAAAACACCATTAATTTATAACATTTATTTAGTTAACCCAAAAAATTTATATTTAAGACTGACTTCTGCAATTTAATTTCTCTCTATTTATATTTTGTGAAACGCTCTTAGATTGCACTAGACATTTCTTGGGCGCCACTACTTTGAATTATCTCGAGCCATTGGACACGTGCATACTCGGAATAGTCGAGTATTTTCTATCAGGGAAGCAGTAAGGCTATCGTAGAAGCATTCGGACTTTTTACAGGATGCCAAAGACAACTAAAGATAGTTTGGGTTAAATTGTAATTATAAGTGTTTGTATGATCTTCAAAAAACCATCAAACTATGTTGTCCACTTTGAAAGCGTTTTGCATACATCAATTGTCGTTTATAACTCTGTCCCTCAACAGCAAATAAAGTGTAGATTATATTATCTATATGCGTTTTTTTTTATATAGTTCACGATTTTTGTATCAATTTTATTGTACATATCTAATTTTTTTGGCCTAATTTCCCAAAAGATCTTAGGTCGCTTTATATTCCTTTGTCATTATCGGTCAAGTGTCATATTGATTGTAATCCTTGTATATAATCACCAGAGTAAACCACAATATTTATCGTCTCTGTCATGCAAAGCACGACATTTATTACCTTTTTATGGCAATCCGAGGTGAATAACTAATCTAATTAGGTGGCGGTATCACTCATTTGAGTAATCTTTAAATCGATTCTATTAAGTTGACCTTATTATTTAATAATGGATTATTTTTATTTTTTTTTCTTGCTTTAAATTTTAGAAGTTAACAGTTTTTTTTAATAATATGCCCCGTTTCCTTTATATATCCTTATCTGTATTTCTGTACTTACAGCATTATTTTCGGTTGCTAGGGACAAGTATATGAACTCTGATAACTTTTAGAACCTACCTAGATCCAAATCTATTTAATAGGAGTTTTCATTGTGGCTTCCTGTCCTTGATGTGGACATTACTAACTTTTAATATGGTTTATCCGTAATACTAATATCATTTTCTTCTCAAATTCTTTGAAAGTGTCTTTTGGTGATCATCACTTATCCATCAGTCATCAACAATCTCGTTATGAACCTGTTAGGTTAGGTTCAATATGCGGGCGCTTAACCACCTCTACACTTGACATAAGAGTTCGATTGTGGCTCATCCCTAGGTTAAAGTTGTCCTAAAGATGTCCTTAGCATATGCGGCCTAGATTATTATTTTTAGATCTACAGTAATAACTCTTCTATTGGACTTAAAATACTCTTGTAACCATTGTATCAAATTCTGGCCTGTTTTCGTTATGTTCTCATTTAATTCGCGTCATTGGTACTGTATAAAGTTTTATTCTTCGTTGTTTATATTTAATTTTGAGCTTACCCATCCCACTATTTTTATTTTCGATATGGAAGATATACCGTCCACCTTATAGAAGATAGCTTGACCGTCCAGTTTCAGATCCACTTTGATATTCACCCAAAATTGTATTTAATTATCACATTCTAGCTGATCGCCGTGTTTTTTTGTGTGGGCACAGCGACCGATCCCATTCAATGGGTTCACTAAAATCAAAAACAGTATATTTTAAACGTTTAATTATAATTCGACTTATTTAAATAAAATGATCATTGATTAATCGAAAAGTTTACTCTCTTTTACGAATTGTTACTTCTTAAATAAAAGGTCCTTGAAAAAGTTCACGCAAAAAACGGATTAACTGTTAATTCGGCGATTAAAATATTAAGGTGGCGATAATAATTAAGATAAAGAAGTAATAAAACGTTGTCTGTTTTATAATCGCTATTGCCGGTTTCGTGTTCGCAGCTTTCACTTTTTTAGGTTTTTAATTTAGATCTATAATCGTTATAAACAATTATTTTTGTATAGTTACCATATTTTCGTAGCGGATGCGGGTGTGCGTGAATCAATTTTCAAAATCTTGGCAAAAAATTAACATACAAACATTTACTAAAGCTTAATATGTTTACTGTGAATAGTTCTGCAACTTCCATTACCCAAACCGCAATTGTTTTTTACGAAATTTGTTATAACTCCGGTTCTAACAATCAGATCAGTTTTGTTCATTTTTTCAAAAGGGACAATTTTCATTTAGGTAAAATTAAATATCTCTAATAATTTAGGAGATACAATCATTTAGGTACTTAATTAAATTGTTAATAACAAATTATCTGTCGGGTTTTTTAGCCCGGTACCCTCGAAAGATCGAATCTACGTAGCACATTTAAAAAATGTAGAAAAAACTTCTCTTCTCGTTCTTAAAAAATGTACAAAAGTTTTAAAGTTTAGATGGTTAAAGTTTCCCCTTCTTCGCTGACATCATTTTATGATATACATGTTATTTTAATACAATTATTTAAAAGACATCTTAATTCAAAAGTTGTATTCTGAGTGCGTTATAATTTAATTTTTATCTTCTTTTGATTTTGTGTTAATCAACTGCACTTATCATAAGTCCCTGATTTTATTCTATAATCTGATTATGTGGTCAGGCTTATGAGATAACAGAATCACCATGAGCCACCACTCATATGTTTTTTATAAACTCAAAAAATTAATTTATTGATTTATTTGATTATATTATTATTATTTTATTTGATACCTTAATCTAGTTTGTGTGGATGCATGAGTTGATGAATAGTTGATCTGATCAGATCATTGTTATCATGTCACATTAACTAAATCAAATACAAAAAAAATCTTAACCTGATGAGCTACCGTATACTATAATTAAGGAGAATTATTGCTTTAGTTGCAATTTTTTTATTAGCCCTACACCACTTTTGTTGAGTTATCGACAATTGCAAATCTGATTTATCGTTTGCTACTATGTTGAACCCCTGGTATAAAGATTCTTCACATATTGTTCCTAATCAATTTAAGTATGATCATGATAATCGGTTAGACCTTGTTTGAAAACGTAAAATTGGTCAAGTTTTCGGAGAGGTTACTTAAATGCTAAAATTACAAATTACAACTATTAGGATTCTATTAGGTATACATATATAGAGTTTATAAATTGTATTTACGTGCCGATGCAAGGAATGTAGTTATATAGAAGCATACTTAACGCTCAGTTATGCCAGGCTGTTGTACGAGGATCTTCAGTCATATTGTACATCGAAAAATGACGATTTTTTTAAGGAAAAAGTTAGGAAACAAACAGAGATAGGTGAAACAACTGCTAATATGATTGTTTGTCAAGCTGTTTGTGATATTATATTTATTAAAGTTATTTTTATTTATTTTGGAGTTATTTTTAAAAGAGTCTGTTATTTAATTATTTACTAGAAACTTAAAAAGTTTTTTTAAACTAAATAATTATCAGAAAATTTAAAAATTTAAATAAACATAACATCACTAACAGTTTGGCCGACAGTCATATCAATATTTGCTTCTCAGATTTCTGTTTGCTTCCTAACTTTCTCCTTAAAAAAAATTCCTCATTTTTCGATGTACAACAAAGCTGATAACCCTCAGACAAGAGCCGGCATAATTAAGCGTTAAGTATACTTCTATATAGCTACATTCCTTACATCGGTATGTAAGTACAATTTATATATACTATTAAACTATGTATATATAATATTGGTATAATTTATAGTTTACCTGATAGAATCCTAATAGTTGCAATTTGTAATTTTAGCATTTAAGTAACCTGTCCGGAGACCTGACGATGAACAGCGATGTTTAGTGTTTAAAACCGGTCGGCCAAGGCCCAATAAATAAATTTCCACAAGGAAACTAAATTCCTGTAGCTGTCTGTATACCATGTATCACAAAAAAATTATTTTAAAATTTCTTTAGAAAAGGTATATTCCTATCGGGCTATTCCATCATCAGTGCTATCCTAAAAGTATAACCACTTTAATTAAATCAATTTTAAATTTAAAATTTAAATTTTAAATTTCATGTTTGAATTAAAAAAAGTGGTTATACTTTTAGGATAGCACTGATGATGGAATATTAATTCCGAAAACGTTCTGTGATGTAGCCCGATAGCGTTTTTAATATTATACCTTTTATAAAGGAATTTTTAAATAATTTTTTGTAATATTTATTTAACCTTGCTATTATTTAGTTTTCACAAGATGAGAACATGGTAATTTAGTTTTTCTTCCGATGACTACTACTAAAACTTTCCAGAACAATGCTTATTTATAACAGAAAATAAAGTTCAGAAATCTATAAAAACTTGTTTTTATTTTGTGTTCACTATTGAGAAAAACTCTCTTCTCGATTTTTATGGAAAATATTTATGTTGATTTAATGCGTTATTGGTCGCTGTTCTATAGGAATGATGCGAATTTTATGACCCGGAGTAAAATTTAATAACGTTTACTTATCGATGTAAACTAGAAAGCAAACAATACTTTATGTGTTTTAACTTTTCCGACGCAAAATGCTCTAAAACTGGTGACTAATTAGTATATAAATATAAAAGTCTTATGGAAAATTAACGTTTTATGGTTTTTAGTGTATATCACTTATAATTCATTTATCCTTTTAGTGTAGGTATGGTTGTTAATTTTGTTTTCTTTTAGAAATATTTACTCGGTATTTTGTTGTATCATTACAATGTTGTCAGTGACCAATTAGCAGTTCTATTCTAACTGGATTTGTTAAAGTTTTACACATTAACAGTGTCTCTTAGTTAATTTAACAAATACACTAAAAGTAACATGCACGCACAAGCTGGTGTAAGTGAGACAGTTTCCACTAATTCAATATGTTTTGTTTTTTGTTTAAGTATTCTTACAAAGAAAACATGAATATCTACGCCACATATTGATACACGATAAGTGCCGTCTACTTCAATTGATTATCCAAGAAAAAATAGACAGCAGGCGCGGGCCAGGCAGGAGAAGCCACTCGTTGCTCATAAATGTACGAAACTGATTCGGCCTCACGTCGGTCGAACTATTTAGAAGTTCCGTAAACAAGATCAGAATTGCTACGTTAATAGCCACGTTCTTAGCGGACAGGACACCTGAAGAAGAAGAAAAAGTATTATTGTTGACTCAGTGTTATCGATGTATTGGATGGATTGTTTAGCTTCAGAACTTGTTATCTTTTTGATAATTTTTGTTATAATTTCCATTTCCATGTCATGGTGAACCTCACTGTTCCGGATATACTGAGGAACATTCACTATGTTCCTCAGTATTTTATTTTGAAACCTCTGGATAATTCAGATATTACTTGTTTTGGCATTTTTATAGTCGACTATCATTTGTCCAATCATAATTGGTTCTATTTTATTTGGTTACTTTTTAACGTAAACCGTAAGCCTCAGTGACTAATGAGTTAAACAATTAGTGAGATGGTATACACATTTATTCAGAAGCTTCTTCTTCCTTCTTATATCTGTCTTTCGCATGTTTCTTTTGGATATTAACCTCCTGCATTGTTAAAATTATGGTCATTTGCCTCGTGCTATTTTTACTGTCATATCGTCTGCCATTCTGCTAGTGTGGTCGTTCCATTCTGTTTCCGTTTTGTTACCCATGTATTTATGTCTTCTACATTATATACTCTTCTTGTGTTCCCATTTCTTTCTATATCCAGTAGGCTTTTCCATGATATTCTTCGGAGTATTCATATCTGTCGTTTCTAGCATTCGTTTCGCTTTGAATGCGTCGGGTCTCTTCTCCGCCATGTATGTCATTATAGTTTTAAGTGCTGTTTTTCCTTGCTTTTGTGTCTTGTGCTCCGAAGTTAATAATACAAAATCAATAAATATTAATAATACGTTAACCTCCCAGCAAGATTTAGCCTTGATATTGAACTTTCTGAATCATACCTGAACAGTAGCTTGATGGTCTATCTGATACAGAGGAGTCCGCCAGAGTTGCGTGCTGTCCCCACTAGTCTTCAATGTCTACAGTGAAGTTGTATTTGAAGAAGAACTCCCAGACTCAATCGAAGGTATATCTATCAATGAAGAAGTTTTGAATAACTTGCGTTAGCAGGCGATACAGTAATAATGACGGTTAACAACAATGATATACAGAATGTCATGCAATGCTTTGATAAATACGGACTAAGGATGAATTTGAAGAAAACTAAATGCATGATCATGCCTAGTATATGCCCATGCCATCATGCCCATGATCATACTGTAATAATTACACATTATTACGCATTATTAGTGTGAGTACCTACAAATACTTCGAAACATGGATAACATCAAATATAGAACAAACCAAAGAAACTAAGACACGTATTGAAGTAGCACGTGAATCATTCATTAAACTTAAAAAAGTTTGTTTTCGGGATATAAGGTTAGGACTACGTCTAAGATTGCTTCGGTGTTACATGTTCTATACTCTTTATGGCTTGGATGTAAGTAAATGAATTGGAATGAAGCGGAAATAATATTGACTATAAAAAGAAGAAAACTTGAGTACTTAGAACATGTGATGGGAGAGCAAAAATACTCACTATTGAAACTTATGCAAGGCAAAATTCGAGGAAAGACGACCTTCCTTATTTGTGCTGGTTATCCAGTTCCAAGGATATTATTTCTTTATTCATTCGTCGCAGGTGAAAAAATGAACTGCGAATATTAATTATGCCATTAGACTGACTAAAGAGTTCTAGATTTTTATCGGATGATTTACACAACGTATAGAAAAAACGTATATTCATACAGAAGGCGGAGAATTTTTAGTTCCCGAGTGACGTAGCTGTGTAGCTCGGTACGAATTTACGAATCATAATCAACATACCTTTAGTTCGTTTAAGCTGGACGAATTTTAACCCTTATCGTATGAGCACCAATGATGAAACCCGAAATGGACATCCAAAAACTGTTGCACCTATTAAGAAAGTTCACCCATCGTGTTAAAAGATCGTCGAAATCTCTGCTCGTTACAACCGTTTTTGCGATAATACGAAGAACATTTGCGCCATTTCGACATCTTTGATGGAGCCTGGATACTCCAATATTTTCGGGATTGAAAAAATAGTTCAAGTAATCGGTAAAGGTTTTTCTCCACTAAACATATCAAAAACTGTTTTTTAGCAAGATATATTATTGTAAATCTGATTTAGGAATCTCATGATTATATTTGTCAACTACTTTTAAAAAAGGAGAAAATAATAAATAGCGAATATTATGCCTACTTGTAACAACAATTTAAGAACAAATCAAAGAGAAATGTCTTCATTTGGTGAAGAAAAAAGCTCTTTTCCACACGAACAATACTTGGAGTGGTCAAAATGCATGAATTGGCTTTGGCATTATTGACTCTTTCTCAATATTTCACAGATTTGGCGTTCAGCGTGAACGATCAGGACACTATATTAAACATAAAATATTTGTTTCTCGAAAAAATCGTGCGCGTAGTCATTAATCAAACCTCGTACAACTTTTAGAATTTCCATTTATGTAGTACAATTCCCATATCATCTAATGCTACACCGGACATAAAGAAATCTAAGAAATACTTTTTAAGTCGTTTTGTAAATTCTATATTAAAATCAGGAAAATAAATTGTTGCATATTTATAAACATATACAATTTATTAGTACATTATACGTTGTATTATTAGTTTCTAGTGCAGCTTTCGATTTCAACCAACACCGACACGTTGTTCTAAATTTATTTATTTTTATTGCAGTTCTTGACCTTTATGTCATACTTGTTGCCAACATATATCTTTTATTAGAATTTATTAGTAACTAGAAAATGTCTCATTAATCAATAATAATCAATAGTAGTATTCGTAATTAATTACTATTTAAATGGGAATAAGCCACAATTAAAGGTTAAAGTACGTTTATTGACGTTTCAATTTCCACTTCGGAAATCGTTCTCAAAATACAAACATTAGTAAATTAAATAAATTTTTGTTTTTTTGTTACTTAGTGAAAAATTCTTCTAATAATTTAATTTCATCTGACTCATTTATATTGACAATTCAGACATATATTATACATTTTAAAGTAGACGACTTTAAAATTACAATTGCCAATATTGTTGAGTTGCGCTCCTGGGACGACTTTGCTTATAATTTACCATGGCAGGGGTTCGCAATTAAAATTTTCCAAGGACCCCTTCATCAAGGTACTACAATGACGAGGAGCCCCACTATTTCCTAAAGACCTAAACAAACCTAAAGTTACCTGAAAAGAGCCAAAATATGTGAAAACATAAATCAAACTAATGCTATTTAGGATTTATTTGTGAAAATACAGAGTACCTACACAAGTACGTTATTAGTTTTAATTTTCACTCCTCAATTAATGAGATACGTTGAATTTAACCTTAGAATCCATTATTTCTGTAATGTTAGGTTCCAAACTTGAAACTTTTACTCTGAAATCCGACCGCATGTCAAGCCGATTCCTATATTTCTTTTTCATGAAGCACATGGAAGAAAATGCTTGCTTCTACAGCAGAGCAAAAACAACAACGAATTGATGAGTCTTGGCTCTCTATAAGTCGAAGTTTTTGCGTCGATATGTCATAATAGATGAAAAATGGATCCATTACATCGGAATCAACTCAGCAGTCATCTGAGTGGACAGCACCCGGAGAAAGCCCTTCAAAGCGATCAAAGACGCAACAAACTGCCGGAAAGGTTATGGTCCACAAGAAATTATTTTCATTGAACTATTTGAAACAATCCAGAGATGTAAACTCCAAGCAAATAGGACAATAGGAAGGCCCCGTAAAAGGTGGATAGACGATGTAGAGAAAGATCCTAAATCTATGCAGTGGCGAAATTCAAATCCAGTGGCGAAGGAAAGTTCCGACAGGGCAGAATGGAAGTACGTTGTTAAGCAGGTCAACCCACAAAGGTTGTAGCGTCATTAGAAGAAGAAGAAGATTTGAAACATGGAGAAACAATAATCAACGACAACTAACATTGGCTTATTTGAACGTTTGAAGACCGAAATAGCAAAGAAAATGCCTTATTGGTCTTTGGTAAATGGCAAAAATACACAAATTGGACTTTGAATTGCTTCCGCATCCATCGTATAGTCCAGACCTGGCCCCCAGTGACTACCACCTTTTTTCCAATCTAAGAAAATGCTTCGTGGCAAGCGATATCGCTGCAATGGGGACGTAATCACCGAAACTGAAGCCTATTTTGAATGCAAAGATAAATCGTTTTACAAGGGTGGCATCCAAAAAATTACAAAAGCGTTGGAATGATTGTATCGCCTCTAAAGGAGATTATTTTGATGAATAAAAAAAAATTTTTGCAAAAATAGTGTTTTACCAGTTAGGCCCGTTGCTTACTGACCGACGAATTATATCATCATCATCATCATCATCATCATCATCATCTAGCTTTTATTTATCACGTCCACTGCTGGACATAGGCCTCCCTTAAACTCTTCCATTCTTTGCGATTTTGTGCTCTTTGTTGCCAATTTTTCGTGATACGCCTGATGTCGTCAGTGTAGGTGGTCTTCCTCTACTACGTTTGTCTGCTCTTGGCTTCCAATGTGTAATATTGCTCGTCCATCGTGAGTCATGCATTCTCGCTACATGGATTGCCCAATTCCATTTAAGTTCCGCTATGCGTTCCACAACATCAGCAATACTCGTCCTTCTTCGCAGATCTTCGTTTCTTATTCGGTCCCGCAACGTCACTCCCAGTATAGATCGTTCCATTCATCTCTGTGCCACTCTCAATTTCGAAGCCGTAGTCTTGGTTAGAGTCATAGTTTCCGCCCCATAGGTCATGACCGGTAATACATCATCATCAGTGGCGTTACAGGTCGTTATGAGCTAAAGCCTTCTTCTTGCATCTTCATCTCGCCTAATTACATGCCATACCCATCGAAGGCGTGCTAATTTAATATATTTTACGACGTCAGGTTCCCCAAAACTTCTATATAACTCCATGACCGGTAATACGCATTGGTCAAATACTTTTCTTTTGAGGCTAATTGGTACGTTGGCCCTAAGTGTGTCTCGCAGTTTTCCAAATGCTGCCCACGCTAAAGTAATTCGTCTTTGGACGACGCCCAAAGAGGACGAATTATATATCTTATATTAATTCTTTTATACATTTAAATTTTGGTTATTCTTGAGAATCCCAAATAGCTACTATATGTTGCAATTCTTCGTTTTTATTCTCTTCGGATGTTGGCGATCTTTAAATTTAGAGGATCGGCTTTTTACCTTTATGTTCTACATTGTTAACTCCTATGATTGTTTGCATGTGATGTTGGAGGTATTTCCCGAAAGATGTTTGCTGAGAGAGGCCAATGACTTTTTATGTTCGCAATTGTCTAAGAAATCCTTCCGTGCTGACAGGATTTTCATCTATTACAAGAAGGACTCCCTAAAACCAAAAATTTACAATTATTTCCCATAATATGATTATTTTATTACATATTAACAATACACGATTTTTTTAACTGCTTTAACGAAACCTGTACCAGACATCAAAATTGTAGAGTAATTTACACTCCAAATATATATTCTATATTTAATGTATTAATAATCCAATAATTTAACTAAAAAGACAAAACTATTTTTGATTTCCACAGAATATATATTTCAATTTGATCTGATAATTTTAATCTCTGCTGATGAAGTTGATGTTTCAGCGAATTATGTCATCAGGTTTACTATATTCTGCGATAATAAAATCACTGTTGTGTTTTATGTTGTATAGTTGAACACAAAGTAGCCGTCAATTTCATAAATAGTGAAAACTTCGTTTAAATCATTCTGGTGAATTCTCAACAAGTAGCTGACAAGATTGGATTGGTTCAACAAATGACTCTGTTAAAATTAACGCAAGCCAAATTACATATAATCTAATTTTCAATTACTCTCATCGGGTTGGTAGTAGTTCTAGTAATTTCCGTTCCTTTGGGAACTAACCTACCGTAGCGAAGGAGTTAATAGGCTCGTAATATTAAAGTAATACTGGAAAATGGCAAAGAAAATAATAACCTCGCGGCACGTGTAATTTGTTAATGGTTTCGGTGGTTTTCAAGCATTAGCTAAATTAGTAAAGCAATTAGAATTAGACTATGTACAGTAAAGGTACCTAATAATAAAACATTTCTCTAGGTATTTCTATTCTAGGTTATATGAATGCCGCCATGTATAAAAACATACGAGGGCGGTCCGATAATTACTTGCCTACAAAAAAAAACGAAAATCTTTCTGAAAAATACGTTTTCTCGAGGTCTGCAAATTAGGTCTTCATGGCTCAAATTTCTGCCCGGCAAGTGACTTTTTCAAGTTTGGAAACAAAAAGAAGTAGCACGGGGCCAAATCTGGAGAATACTGTGGATGGGCAGCAATTCGTTGCCCAATTCGACCAATTTGGCCATGGCGGCGATGACCTCCTCATTCGACTTAAATTTATGCCCCAGTGACTTTTTTAGTCTTTCAATTTAGAAAACAAAAAAAGTCACACGAGGCCAAATCTGGAGAATATGGTGGAAGGAGCATAGTTCATAGCCCAATTAGATGAATTTGGCCGTGGCACTTTTTTCCATTTTTCTAAAATCCGCGGACACGTCCACTTTCACACGCAGTCAAAACACAACTAAGAGTGCGATTTTGATGTCATTTTGTATGTATTACGCGATAGTAAATTTCTCTTGCGATAGTGGCGCTATCGGGCAGTGAGGCTAAGTACTTATCGGTCCGCGGTCGTATATACATATGTCAACCATCTAACTACGCACAAAAGGTACTATAGGTGTAGGTACAGAAAAATGATTTAGAAGTTATACTAGTAACACTTAACAAAAAAAACTTACAACAATTTTTATCCTACTGAACCCTTCTTAAGTTACGAAGTCTGATATATTTTAAATCATTTTCGAACTTCACCAATTATTGCTTTCTAGGATGTCGCGTCGTCGTGGTCTACTTTCGATGGGATTCCATTTGGTGATTCGTTGTTTCTCTTATTGTTCACTCGGTGCAAATGACCTAGCTAACAGATTCTATGACAGATAATAAAATATAAAATTTGGGCATTATATTCTGTATATGTTATACTTTTTTTAAAGAGGTCCAAAAATCCTCCTCGGCACTTTTCTTTCGACTTTCTTCTTTCGACCCAATAGAGTCCATGTTTCATAACATATAAAGTTACGAGTATAAAGGGTTGTATTATGATTTTCACCAACAGGGTATAGTGGTATTTGAATCTTGTACTATTATATATTAGAATGCTGAGTGAGCAATTTTTTGTCCAAAGTCTTATTAAAATTCTAGTTCCCCTTGCCTATTATTTGTCGTTTGGCGGCAATTTGTCAACGTTTGCTTACGAGGTTTCTGCAGATATCGTTGAATACAGTTACCTGAAGCAAGCAAGAATAGAGCTGAGAGGATGTCTCCTTGTCTTACACTGTTATTAATATTGAAGTTTACTAATAATACATAATAATATTTTCCTTGTTACATAATTTTTAAAAAAACTTAAGGGTAACTGGAATAAACGAAGGTGTTCCCGAAAAAATATCCATAGAATCTCAAAAAGGACATTGACAAGATTGACGACAGTAAAATTTAGATATCGGATAACGTCAGTACACAGTATAGATGAGTAAAATAGTCGAGGTAAAACGATACGACATTCTCAATTAAAATTTCAAGAAGTGTTGTTATCGTGGATTTTCCTATGTTAGTATCATTATCGAACTGAATTTTAAACATTTATTTAAACCTGATTAAAAAAATAGATTAATACTGTAATTAAAAGCAAAATTTACTTACATTAAACTTGACCTACGACATTTGCATAACAAAATTTACGCTGTTTTGCCAACAGACAAATAATAAATTTTAATTGAATAAATTAATGTTATCACCTACACACACGTAATGGTTATATAAATAATTGACCTGCATTATGTAATGTAATAAAATTTAATAATTTTGAAAAATAAGGAAATAATAAAATGTATTGTAAAACTGGTATTAAATATTGAGTTGCAAGTTGAAAAAAGTAAGAATGGTTTTTGAAAGGAAGCTGACAGATTGGGAATGGCAAGGAAGAACAAATGCAGATATTATCAGTTTTTTGGCTTTGTAACTATATAGTCACAAATAATGAACGGATGAACGTGAGCTAATTTCAAATCTTTCTGCTTGATTGTTTGTTGTTGAAGAGTCACCAAAAATTGAGAATTGTAGAGTCACCAAAAATTTATTTGTATCTTACCTAAAACAAAATACATTAAAGTTTTGTGAGCAACATTAAAAATGGATTAACATGTAATGAATGAAAGTATTTTTAATATCATTTTTGTAGACATTAATATTGTGTATTAAGTACATAAAACTTTATAAAAATAATCTAGTTAAAGAAATATCTATTAGACAAAATAAACGAGTAAACATGTTTTACCCTCAATACGCGTCATCGATTTTCAGTTTTCCGGAAATGAACTGAAAGACATAAAACCTTTATTAACTGACAGAGATTCTCAATAATAATACTTGATATTGTGATACGTCGTGGTGTAAAATGAGGTTATATGTTTTCCAATTACGTATTGGTGGACCTAGCAGAATTAGTATAGACTGACTAACAAGATGCAATAAACAAATATTTAATTATTAGACATACACATACAATATTTTATTTCAACAGCTCACGATTTTGCGCAATGAACATTAAAAATTGTATTGTTCTTTGACAATTATCAATATTTCTTGGAATTCTGGCATTATTCAAAATAATTGTTAAAATATTAATATGCCCATCTCAAGCTGGTAAAAATATAGATAAAGGTTTCCCCTACCACACTTATGTAACACTTTAATTTAACTCACCTTTTTACGAGTGATTCGAAAACTATTAAAAATACCAAAGTTCTCCGAAATTAATGAACAAAAAGTTTTTTATAAAGGAAATAATGTTTTATTAGTGTAAACCGCATAAAGTTTACATGACTTCCGAATTTAGAACATACATGTAAGCAGTTTATATTGCTGCTTGGTTCCTTGCACAGGGCTCCACTAGTGCATACTTCACGGTTACTGACATACATCACATGTTTCATACATGTATGATTAATTACATTATGTAAGCGATCTATACAATATTGGATACCCAGTAATATGTATATCTTTGCATGCAAGAGTCTTAAACTCCAACGAACCGCGAAAGCTGCGTTAAAAGAAAACTAAGCTGAAACCAGATAATTTTAAAACTTGTTTATCGCTATTTAATATATTTATAAAAAAAATTTCACCATGTATTATTCATAATAGACTCTCCATGATATAGTTGGTTGCGATAAGGTTATTAAGCAGATTTTAAAAATATAAAAAATATACAGGGTGTTCCATTAAAAACAAAGCTCATGGACTATCCTAGGCTTGCGTGAATCACCCTGTACTTTTAAATTTATGTACTTTTATATATATATATATATATATATATATATATATATATATATATATATATATATATATATATATATATATATGAAATACCGTGTCTAGTATGTGAAAAAAGCTACATTGGCCATACATCGCAGTGGATAAAACAACGTATCACACAGCATAAAAGTGATTGCCGCTTAGGAAAAATTCTTGCGCAGTTGTCGAGCACTACAGAAACACCGGTCATCTGTTAGACTACAACAATACTCGTATTTTGGCACAGACTGAAAATTACAAAAGTAGGTTATTTTTGGAGATGTACCACATTAACAAAAATAAACAAACTTTAAATTATAAAACAGACACGGGGCAATTAAGCAACATATATTGCAATATATTAAACAAAATTTAAAACTACACTCACCTTAATGATTAATCATACCAACTAGCCTTAATGATTAATTAAAGAAATACTATTCCTCTAATGTTTTCTTACATTGTTATTTTTTGCATTTTAAAATAATTTTTACTTGTTCCATCTTATTGATTGTAACGAACGTGCTCAAAGATATTTTAAATTTTAACATGCATTTTATTAAATGTACAGTGTCATCAACAATAATGTTATTTTAGTATTAATTTTATTTATGTGTATAATCTTTTAATTTCTGTAAGTATTGTAAATCTAAGTGTACGTCAGTGTTTTGAAATGTTTGTTTTTTACAGTTACTCCCGATGAAGCCATCAAATAAATGGCGAAATATTGAGCTTTAGAAAAAACAAAGATTTTTTATTTAATAGACCACATACCCGATATTTCCAACATATTTATATATATATATATATATATATATATATATTATTATTATGATTTGCAAATTTGGACCTTTTATATGTTTAATTGATTTAATATGTCTTAGGCTTAATTTTGCAAAACAAATAAGGTTATTTTAATTAAAATTTGATCTCAGGGCTCCTTTTATCGTTAATTATAACAAGTGGCTTCAAAGTATTCTTTAAGCAGTCGCCTTTTAGGAAAGGATGGACAATAGGAAAGCAAATTAAACCAAATAATTTTGTGATACTAAACTATTAAATAATTATTAAAAAAATAATAAAAAAAATATTTAAGTCAGACAATTTTTCAATTAATCAAAATCATAAAATATTAAAAAAAACCAATTAATTATGATCTAGTTATGATCGTGGTTGAAAGTCTTTGTCGATTATATGGCCCCTTTATTCCCAAGAATTCTCTACTGGCTCATTTTCTTCTTACGACTGAGATCTGCCCACCTTTTGCTCGTACTCTAAGTTGCTCACACACCTGCTGTCTCCTCTGCTTGTCAACGTCTCTCGCACACACTATTGCCGCAACAGTCTCTTCAAAATCACCTGGACCAAACTCCTATCTCACAGGAATCCAATTTCTTTCTAGTCGAAAGGATTTTCACTTAATCGAATTTCACAAATGCATTATACACCTGTTTGTTTATTAGAGGATGTACTTTCGTTGTCCACTGCTACCAATCCTTGGAGTTCGTTCCACAGATACCAAACATCTTTTACAATTATTATTTGACAAGAACTCTGCTAACTTTCACTGCAGGATATGGAACAAAAACAACTCCTTCTCCTTTTCACCAATCAGACACACACATCCTACATACCACGCCATCCCTTTCGACCCATTAAATTCTGTGACTTGTCAAACACAAGCTCAATGCTATTATGATATCACATAACCTTTGTATTTTGAAATTTTACATAAATAAGATCTTTCTTTGTTTCCAAGTTTCAATTTTACAAAAGGGGATACCGTTAGTTTGTGTGATTTATTTTCATTAAATTAAAACTGTTTCACTGTATAGAAGCTTGTTTTGAGCGATTCAATAACTCAGTTTCCATTATTTATCTTTTTTCTTGTGGCACAATCAATAAAAATATTCCTGTGGATAATACTTGTCAGACGGCGAACACCCTTACCCTTTTTCCTTGTGGCGAATTATGATATGTCGCTGTTTTTAAGTGCTGTATCTTTTAGACTATAATGGTAAACCCTTGTTTTATTAACTTATATATCGTTCAACTAATCTTTTCAAATACTTGGAAATATATAGATATGGTGCATGGGCATATTTTGTTGCAATAGAACTGCTTATATTTGGTTCCCAACAATTCTTTGGATAAATGCATAAAAAATATTAGCGATAAAGATTATAAAAGCCGAAGTTCAGGTAAATTTTTAAAAGTATATATAGATCAGACAGGGAGAATTTGCAGGAAACGGATAATTGAACATAGAACTGATTTTGGCTACGGAGAAACAATTCTAATTATATCCACCGTTGAATTATAGAAAATTATTAATTAACACTCTTAAAAACACAGACTTAATTAACAAACACAGATATTGGGAGGACATCTATTAATTTTATTTTGAACTTTAAATCCATTCTATTTAAATTATTCGGTAAAATACCTTTATTCAAATAGAGGAATTGAACACTTCTGCCTACTTGGTTATTTCGTTAATATAATATATATACATATAAGATAAAATCATTGTCAGCTAATGTTATTTCTGTGTAAACTTTTGTTATGCTATTGATTATGTATAGTACTTTAGACAGGAACTACAACGTTAAAGGGGTTTTATTGTTTCATATGGTGAATGGACCACCAAATATAAAGAAATCGCAGAGTGCTACCATTTAAATGGCTGCCTTTCTGAGAAAGGAGTCCCTAAATGCACTAGAGTGCATTTAGGTCAATTCTGTGCACTTTTAGTACATATACATCTACAGAAAAGTTGTTCAAAATTAAATTTCCCATTTTCTAATTTCTAATTTCTTAATCGAAGCAAAAAAGCAGGAACATGCGTGATTTTTTTGTCTTATCACTTTTTTCCACGGGGCTATAAGTATAGGCATTGCTTTACAGAAAAAAACTTTTGTTCTTCCTCTTCAAAATGACATTTGGTAAAAATCTTTAGGATTCACAGTATCGGAGATACGATTTTTCAAAGTTTGCCGCTAACATAATTTTTGAGCCATTTTTGGCTATAAGGTGTAGTGTATGAAGACACCTAGTGGATATTTGATAAACTTTGAAGTATATCAGGGAAAAATCCTAGATCTACTGAAGAATATCAAAAATATTTTGGAAAAGTTGCAGCCCCCATGGTACAGATGATTGAAGAATTGAGTGACAAAGTATCTCTGAGATACAAGTTTTCGTTGATAATTTATTTACCAGTACAAACTCGTTAAGTACTCTAAAAGCTAATGGGTACGAGGTTACGGGTACTGTGAGGGATAATAAAATTGCTAGAAATTGTTCATTTGTTTCCAAAAAGACGATGGAAAAGAGGGCAGGACGGGAATATTGTTCGATATTGAATAAGAAAACTTTAATTCACTTCGTTCAGTGGGGAAAGAACAAAGTTGTAACAGTTGCAATCACATGGTTTGGTGTTCAGCTGGTCAAAAATGTAGAAATGTATTCTAAAAAAGATAGTAAGACTATACAAGTATCTAGGCCATATCTGCTTTCGCACTATAATAACAGCATGGGAGGAACTGATATCATATTTCTATAAACGAAAATATCTTTGTTATATTTTTCAGTTATCGAGTCGGCATACATTCCAAAAAATGGAACTGGTCGATATTCACGTAGGTACCTCATCGACGCAGCTCCCAAAATACTTTGACTTGGACAAAATGAGACGTTGTACTTTGTACTTCATGTCATAAACTATTTCATACAAATTGGACAAATTAATAATTTTTTTTTTCATATTTGATCTTGCCAAACGCCTAGTAGCCCCATATAGGGCCACATTTTTTCCAAAAAAGAAAGATTTTTTTCTCTTTTCTAAAATTCTAAAAAGAACTTTATTTTCTCGGCTCTAATGGGTTTTAAGCAAGATACTGATCTTCAAGTTTTCTACTTTTGACGATTTTTACTATTTACGACAAAATGCAAAAATTGCGTATGAAAGCTGCACGTGTCATTTTTAAAATACATTTTAATTTTTGTTCATAGGACACTCTGATCAAGATTCTCTGATCGTTTTTACCGTCAACTTGACACAAATTTGATTTAAAAAATTGATTTCGCACGTGTAACATACTTAAAATAGCCTGTCGGTTTAAGCGTTGTTTCCGATAGAACTTTTCATTCTACAGAAAAAGTGTCAATATTAATTTTTGTTCAACGTTATCTCAGCTACATTTCTTGCATCAAACATTTTGTCCCCCCTACGAGATGCGGTTTTAGGTAGGAGTGGTAAACTTTTTTGCATCTTTTTTGGGGTCTTAAAATTGACACTCCTGATAAAATTCAGCTTGTTCGTATGATTTTTAGACGTTCAGTGGCATTTTCGTCTATGACTAAGTTAGTTATTAGTTGCAAGTATCAAAATTTGACGAACAATATCTTGGTTACCGTTAGTCCTAGAATATTTTACAATAGACTATTTTAAGGTACAGAAAATAAGCTTTCTTTTTTTTATTTAGTAATGAATATACCTAAATATACAAAAAAAACGTTAGAATGAACAATTTAAAAAATTGCCGCAAAAATCGTTAAAAATGAAAATAGAAAACTTTGAAGAGCCGTATCTTGCTCAAAATTAGTTCTAGAAACTTCTTCTATAGGATAATTGATTTCTTTCAATTAAATGTACCACTGCATATGCCTAAACTGCGTAGAAAAAAGTTATAGAACAATGTTCACGAGAAAATAGGGAAAATGGTCAAAAATGGTGTGAGTGGCTAACTTTGAAAAATGGTATCTAGAATACTGTAAATCCTAAATACTTTTAGTAAACGTCATTTTGAAAAGGAGGGTTAAAAGATTTTTTCTGTAAAGCAATGTCTACACCTATACCCTCGTGGTTAAAAGTTATGGGACAAAAAAGAAAAATCAATATGTTCCTGTATTTTTTGCTTCGTTTTTGCGTATATTTTTGTCAAAAAACATTATTTTTGACTTTAAAAGGTGACATTTCGATAGGAAATTTTATTTTAGTCAAATTTTCTGTAGACGTATATGTACGAAAATTGCTAGACGTCACCCTAGTGCAAAGGGAGAAATTCACCCCTTTCTCAAAAACGTACCGCTTTAGGAACTTTCGGCCCTCTGTAGTAATATAATCTTTCATTCTGCGTTTAAATTTTTCAAAAATATTTATTAGTTTTTTCAGGATTCTCAGCGGCTACGCTCTTAAATGGTAACTCTCCGCGGTTTTTTTATATTTGTGAGTCCATTGACCATATAAAATAATAAAACCTCTTTAACGTTGTAGTTCCTTTTAGCCCTATTTTTTTGTACATAATCAATAGCATCCAACACCTTAGGGTAAATGGGTTTAGGATTATATATATACATAATCAATAGCCTATGGTTTATACCACTAAAGTTTAAAACTGGATCACAAATAAAATATTTTCTATTGATAAAAGTGTCTGATTTTTTCCGAGTTTACGTTATTATGCAATTGTTATGTAACTGATAAGAATCTTAAACCTAATCCTCGTAATTTTCCACGAACAAAAACTTACACAACCAAAAATCCTGATAAGGATAGTTCATTTATTATGGTTACTATTGTTTTGGTTTTTCGATGTTTTTAAGATATTGAAGGTTAGACGTAAAGGACTGCGCATTAGTGAGAAGATATCTGAATTGAAATTTAAATATAACCTTACAAAAACTGGCGGAATTGTGATAAGAAATATGGTGTTTGTATGGATGAAATTGTATGAGAAAAAGTACACTGTGAAATATGCGGTTATATCCATTTTCTAATGAATCCTTAGGCATTAAATATTGTTCTGAAGCTATTTTCTTGTGGCATCTTAAAGTAATTACCATTTTATTGGGAATAAGCCACAATTAAAGTTTATAATAAGTTTATTGACGTTTCAATTTCAACTTCGTAAATTGTTCTCAAATTACAAACAAAATATTTGTATTTTTAGAACGATTTTCGAAGTTGAAATTGAAACGTCAATAAACTTATTATAAACTTTAATTGTGGCTTATTCACATTAAAATAGTAATTAGGCATTAAAATTCAGGTAGCCTTGTGTATAGAATTCATTACAGTGTTAAAGATAGTTTTAGGGAAATATTCTCAGACTGTACTTTTTATAAATACATATTTAACTAAATAAACTTATTTTAAACTTAAATTGTGGCTTATTCCTAATAAAAATAGTAATAACATATAATTTAACAATTTCCATATTTGATTATGCTCCCGTCATCGGCAAATTTCAATCGTAAAATTGTAATACGCAGCTGTCCAGTTTTGATTTAATTATACCTGAACCAAATATGGTTTTAAAAACTTATCGTCTAATAAATATTAAATACAATACATTGTTGTGCTCCCAAATAATTGAATAGTTACAAAATGTCGTCGCTTGTGAAGTTATTTACAAACCCAACATTCGTTTTCGTCAGGTGCCAACATTTACTTGCTGTCAAGAGAGTGAACTACATTAGAACGTTCTAATTTTAGTTGATAAAAATTTCTCGAATTTCAATAATAACATCTTGAATCATTTTTAGAAAGAGTGGTTTTAAAATAAAACAAACTAAAGTAATAATTGATTAAAATTATTTTGGATCACGCAACACTCCTCCGTCTTTTACGCAACATATATGCGATAAGAATTGTAAAATAATGTACCTACGACTAGAGGTACTGTTACAAGTAATCGAATTCGGATCATTAGAATCCTTAAAAATATCTCAAAATAATTCTTCTCGACGGACTAATGATAAGTGTGCAAGAGTTCATTAATCGCATATATATCTATTAGAATTAATAAATAAATATGACTTATCTTGATAGAGAAATGGGTAAATTGATAAACTAACAAGCTTTTGCGGGTCGCGAATTCGAATCCCTTCTGGCACGTGAATTTTTATCCTAGTTCTCATTGGATCGGAGATGCCACAGTCGTACAGATATAATAAGCGACACTTAAAGATAATAAAGCACACTTATATAGTAACAAGTCATTTATTTAACACACATTTCACAGAATTTAAAAGAATTACTTACATAATCTGAGTAGCTCGTGGTACAAATATGGTATTATAATATAGTCTTACGATTCTATAGTAGAAATAAATAATAATAAAAAAAACAGATTACGTTTTAAAATCTTTAAAATTTTTAAGATTTTTTTTAGGAATATTTGTGAAAGCTGACAAAAATGTTTTAATTAATACAATACTACTACGATATTTTGCATTTAAGAAAGAAATGCCTAATGTTTTTGGAATCGTTTATTATATGTAGATGTCCTCATCTACACTCACCCGCACGAAAAACGTAGCTGTTGGTATTCTATTGTTATTCTTTTGTTCTTGTTGATGCGAGTAAACTGTCAAGTCGAATCAAATGTCAAAACACAATTTGAAGTTGAATTGCTTTGATTTAATCTCAAGAATGGGCTTTGGTTGCTAACTGAGCTGCTATGGGTTGTAAATCCCGAAACAGCGGCTGCTATTGTTGCGTGGCTTCAAGACGGAAGAAGTAAGCGATATGTTGCTCAAAAGTATCAAATATCCAATAGTACTATGCACCGTATTTTTACACGTTTCTTGGCAACCGGAGCTTACACGTTTCTTGGCAACCGGAGCTTACACTAGACGACCTTAAACCGGTCCCCAAAGAAGAACTAGCGCCCGTGATGATCGCTTCATCCTCTAAAGTCTACGAGATCGTCGTGTCACGGCTGTACAAATCCGAAATCAACTTCAGTACTTCCGGAATACTAACTTAAGTGAACGAACAATTAGACGAAGGCTTGGAGAAGCAAATTTAAGCAGTCTCAGATCTGCAACAGGCCTACAACTTCTCAGGCGCCATCGAGTTGCGCGGCTTCATTTTGCCAGAAACCATGGTCATTTTACTGTAAATAATAGGAGGCACGTTTTATTTACCGATGAGTCCAGGTTACCTTGCGGTGTCCAGATGGCCGTGAGAGAGTATGGCAAAGACCACATAAGCGTTTTGCAGAATGTACCTTCAGTCCTAGGGTAGGCTATCAAGGGGGCTTAATTATGGTGTGGGCTGAAATAATATCAGCTGCCAGGTACATTGATGAAAGTTTTTGTTTTGCCTTATGCTGGTTTTATTGGAAATGACTTTGTTCTGATGCATGATAATGCCAAGCCTCACAGTACGAGAATCACTCAACAGTTTTTAAATGAAGTAAACATTCCTGTAATGGATTGGCAAGCATTGAGTCCAGACGCAAACCCAATCGAACATGTTTGGGACATGCTTGGGCGAAGAATACGACTTCGTGTTCCTGTCCCTTTACCCTTAAATCAGTTAAAAGAAGTCCTTTTAGAGGAATGGAAACTTATTCCTCAACAGGACATTTCTCATTTGATTTTAGACATTCCAAGGAAAATTCAGGCAATGATTCATTAGTTTGTCCGGACACATGATTTAAGTTTTCATTAATTGAGCGTCATTTTGTTACAATTCCTTACTTTTTTCTTTAATTTTTAAATTGTTATATCTATTGAAACAGGTTTTTGTTCAAAAGTTAAATTTTTATTAGAAATTACTTAAAACAGTTTGTTTCGTTTATGTTTACGTTATTTTAATGATAAAAGTTTAAAGATAATTAAAATTTTAAGTTTTTATTTTAAATTTCTATTTTTCTATTACATTTCTACTGTTTAGATTTTTTTTGCTTTTTGGTTAGTATCAATGGTTCACATCCAAATGTTAATATTGGTCTTTATATAGACTTGAAGTCATCCCATAATGTTTTCTTGATACCTTGTTGAGAGCTTTCTCTAGCTTTATAAATCCAAAAGTCTTCTTACACTAACACAAAAACCCAATTAATTTATAACATTTGTTTATTTAACCGTGCAAATTTATATTTTAGATTTTACATTTCGTCGTCTTTTGTCTCTACTGTAATTGATCGAATTCTTCTGTCTGCGGTTCCTGTTTCCTCCATCTTCTTTTCCATTTCTTTGATCTTTTCTTCAAAAGACGAAATATCGGCAGCAACTTTGTTTTCTCCAACGAATATATTTTATCGCCAAGAGAAAATATATCAGAAGTGATTTTATTTTCTAAAGAAATAATCTACGTAGAAACTTTGGAATTAATCAGAAGAAACTTTACTTTCTAAAGAGGAAATAGCGTTTGAAACTTTATTCTCTGAAGAAACAATATCCGTAGAAACTTTGGAAATATCACCAGTAACTTTCTTTCCCAACGATGTAATATCACCAGAAATTACGAATGAACGAAATCACAGCAGTATGCTTGTCCTTATACATACGTTTCCGGATCAAAACCCTCTGCTCACAGGGCGTCCTTCAGCTTTTGTACTAATTCTTTTCCAAACATAATTCAATTCTGTATCTTCCAATTCTCGTCGTGAATTTGTCACTTTTTATTCACTTAGTTTCGTAGCCATTTTTCACATAATTTATTTTAATATCCAACTTCTGACACCAGTGTAGTATTTATTTTAATTGATTTAACGTCTTGTAACACTAACAGTAAAACACAATTAATTTATAACATTTATTTATCTAACCGTACAAATTTATATTTTAGACTAACTTCTAAAATCTAATTTAAGTTTTTATGTAGTCGTTTCATTCCTCCGAACGCTTCCAGGGCCCGGTAGAATTCTTTCGGAGGCATAGAACAGCTGTGGATCGAATAGTGGCCTAGAATGTTCGATCAGGGCCGTAGCAAGGGCTTGGTGTAACATTATTAAATAAATTTAAGAACTCTTGAGCCCCTTTGGTCCAATATATTTTATCCAATATTCTGAGTGCATATGTGATGAAAGCAAAGTTTATGTGTTCTTATTGTTAAGTACAGAAAAAAAAATAGATTTTTGTATACCTTATCTATTCTTCTTTTTGGTTAACCCTACTTGATAGCTTGAATTGTAATATTTAATTTGTTTATGGCTTTTGGACTGAGATTCTTGTTAACGTACATGACATAATATAGTCAATTACAACTTATGCTTTATGGGAAATCGTTGTTGCGTCTGTTAAAACCTATAAAGTAAATACATAAATACTGTGTTGTATGGCTGTGGTGCATCCTCATATATTCCTGCTCGAAGGAATTTATTAAACATACATTTTTAAGTATTAAATATTGTGTAAGTTTTGAGAGTCTCCTTTGATGCTCCTTTTGGTAGTCACCAAATTTTGAAGCTCATTTTAGTAATATGTTTTCATTAATTGAGTTATTATGGTTCCCAATTATTAGTATAGACAAGGCGAAGAGCTCGGGTTCGCTCGGAAAAATATTCCCATGAGATTTTTTGCATAATCACTTTCATAAGATACCCCAAAATAAGGTTTTTAAACAATTTTTGTAACAGGTTGTAACAATCATATTTTCGGCCCGCACAATTCTTTTTGAATTTTTTTGATCATTCTGAACAAAATAGGTCTCTTGTACTCTTTTCTTTTCTCGGTTTTAAGTTATAAATAATTTAAAACTGAGAAAAATGCAATATTACGTTTTTCAAAGCTCAAAAACACAAGAGTAAAAAACATTATTTTTGAATTAATCAATAACCTAAATTTAAGTTCTAACCTTGTTCTATCATACTCCGATAAGTATTTTGGACCTATTTAATTTTAAAAGATTGTTTTTTAAACGTTAATGAAGCGCTTATGACAGGACAGGCGCTCGGGCTGCGGTGTATATAAGAGAGAGAAACAAGATCTAGGGCACACATTTTTGCTGGTTTAAATTCTTATTGTCTAAACTTTTGTATTGTATTGTATAAACTTTTCACCTGGGCGACCTCTTGAACCTTAATTTGGAGTATCTCATGAAAGTGATTATGCAAAAAAATCGCATGGGAATATTTTTCCCAACGAACCCGAGGTTTTCGCCCTGTTTAATTGCAATAAAAATCTTTAATTATTATCAATCGCCATATAACTTTTTCTAGTAGTAATTAAGATAATAAAACTGATATTGGTTCCACCAATAGTAGTTTTTTTTTCAAAATATTCATAATCTAAAGTGTATATCATTCGATTGTCGTTTGGTGTTGATTGTAATAAAAATGAGTATACATTTTTTTTTAACTCGCAAAAGTTCAATATTATGATTTTTAACTGACACTAATCACTTATATTCATCATTTGAATGATCTCTTGGCTGTTACTTTTCATGGCCGGTAATTACCTTTGATTTATGTGTGTAAACTATTTAAATTTAATATGAAAATTCAATTTTCTGGAGTAAGCTTATGTGTGGCGGTGGATTATAATGATTTTTTATTGTGAGCTGCGAGACTCTGATTTCAATTACTTTATACCTCATCACTTTTTTATTCTATTAATTCATCTTCCAATCTAATATTTGGTTTACTTAAATTCATAAATAAAACTATTCATACTGATTTGAATTAGTATTTCAGTAATCCATCTCTCAACACTTCTGGATCATAAAAGACACGCATCTCTACGGTGATAACCATTATCTACGCCAAAACATACGATTTAGTCCCATGCGTTGTCCCTGAAGGAAAAATTAAATAATAGATAATTTCACTCTTATTTGTATCACTGAGAATCACACAGTCGTTTAAACAGATTGAAAGGCGCAATCGTTGCAAAACATAGGCGCCGAGATATAGGTATACGAGGGGTTAAACAAGTTGCAAAAAGTTTAGCATAAAAAGATTTTTATACGTAAATTTTTATTTGTAGCATCTACACTTATATATTATAATCTTTGCTATTTTGGTAGTTGTTGCATGCTGCTTGTGTTCTTATATTATTTATTGTTTATTTACTTCCGATCTTAAGAATAAAATAGATATAATTAATTGGTATGCATTTATACTATTGCACTATTGTTACTATTTGTACTATTTTGAACGAAATATTGGATATTAGATATTTAGTATTTACAAAAGTTAGTTGTGTAGGTCAGAATACCAAGAAGTTATTTCTAAATCAATATTAAGTAAAACATTAATATATTCCTTGAAAATTTTATTTAGGTCGTTTAGGTTTTGATACATGTTTAAAATTATTTTTGAAAAAATAAATGTTTAGATTTTATAATTTTTACCTTTACATTTCGCTATTTAGATTGAGTAATTAGGAAGTTAATTTAACAGTAGTAGAATATGATTTTCTCTTAAAAACAGAAAAACCAAGAAATATGGGATATGGATTAAATATTTTTGTCCATTTACATTCAAAATTTAAATTTAGTCAAACTCCTCATGATCAATATGTGTTTGAGCTGTTTTATTAGTGGTACACTGTTTACAGGGCTTACATATATCATCATCATCATTGGTTTTTACAACTCTTCGTGAGTTTTTGCCGCGGTTACTATTGCCTTCCATTGATTCCGATCCTGTGCTATTATTTCCCATGGCCTTACTTCCATCTTCTCCAGGTCTTCCCTGACTGCGTCTTTCCACCTTTTTCTAGCTTTTTCTGCTTACATATATGTCATGGAACTATTTTTTTCTCAAGTCCTCATGTGCTTCTTCGTCTGAGCCAGAAATCAATGGCGATGGGGTAATATTTGAAGTTGTAACTAATCGTCAACGGTCGCTAGGAAGAAATAGTTCTACACTACAACTTATAATCCCGGTAAACAATGTATCATTGCTGTATCATGAAAACATCTACACATTTTGGTGAGCTGTTTTTGCAGTACAATTTTTTTGTTTTTCCTGGTTAGAAAATCTTGGACGACTGAACGAGATATATCTCTTTTGTTGCATGTTACAATCTTACACATTTCTGATATTTAAATTTTTAATACTTTATCTTTTTGCAATAATTCAAGGATTTTCTGATTTATCCTATCCCTTGTATTTGTTTATAAGGAATCCTGAATTGTTGAGAGCCGTACGCCATATCCCCAAAAAAAGGTAACTATACTTCAGTCAAAGTCAGGGCATGTGCCAAATTAAAGCTCTTGATTACAGGACCAATTTGGGCGTATCCTCCAACATAGTTAGTGAGCGATTGAGCTAATCGAAAAAAAAAAAACGATTTAAGTAACTAATCTAAAAATTATTCAGTGCATATTCACTTGATTTTATGTATTGCCTTACTTATATTTACTTGCCAATTCCACAAAAAAATAATTCTTTTAGAAACAATTGTAACTAACTTTTTAAAATAGAAAGTTACAATGACTTTCGAAGTTCTGGAAGTATCCAGAATCTTCTTTAAATATTTGATAGTTGTTATAGTTACAATGCCATTTAAAATTATCATGAATAGAAGCAGATATATGTGGACCCCAAGAGCGAAAAGATCATAGTTCAAAAAACAAATTTTCGAAATAATTGAAGTTAAAATTAAAAAAATATGGTATAAAAGTATTTTTGACATGTATTTACATTTTATATAACTACGGTAACTCATAAAAAACTTACACAGAGTTTTGAATGCTGCACTTAGATATTTTGTACCACTGCACTTGGATCACTTGCCTTCTAAGTGTAGATCAATAATGTTAGATACTGTTTTAAGAGTAAAAACCACCTATCTTTATTTTTAGGATTAAAATGAAATAGTTTTATATTGGTTAAACGTAAAAAATACATGTTACTCATTCCCTAGTTCATAGATGTTGTCGTCTGCATCATTTTCTTCTCTGTCGTCACGTTCTGCTTCGTCTTTATCTTGAGCTTGAGGTTGAGCATCTAGTGTTTGAAAACCCTTATAAAACTATTGGTGGATAGGCGTCCAAACTGTGGTAGCTCAAATTTTTTTCTCAGGTATAACTGAAGGCTTTAAATTTTCTGCTAGCAGAGTGGGAAGCTTATAAACAAGTTTACAGGAATTCGTGCGAAGTTCTTGGGAAATAATAGGCATAGATTACTTTTCTTAAATTGAAGAATTTCAGATTTTCGTCAGATGACGTCGTTAAGTGGATCTTGTTTTGGCCTTCTTAATTCGCAGAATGCTTCAATATCTTTTGCAAAGCTGCGTAGGAATTTGATATATTTTAAGAGACAACTGGTTTTTCTTGGCAGCCCCTGTTTGCTTAGCCTTTATGCTACATGAACATATATGTTCAATGCCATCTTTAAGATTATAGACACTTAAGTTGTATGTCTAAACTGTCGCTATGCAAGTTTTTTTACAGCAGTCTTGGAATCATTTTTATTCGAAGTCAAAATATATTGATACTGTATATTTCGATATGTTCTTACTGCTTTTTTCTTTTAATTCTTTTATAGTTTCAGCCTTTCGCAAGTAAAATTCTCTTATTTCCTTGCTAAATCTTTCTTTTTTTCCGTCCATGCGAGATTTGATGCTTGACACAGGTTACTCTGATATCAGTCTGAGACCTGTGAAGACCTAAATTGCATTTAAAGTTGCCTTAAATTATGCATTAAATACGAGTTACCTTAAATTTTTAAGGTAACAATCCTTTTTAGGTAACATCTCCTTTTAACAATCATCCGCTGGATAGATCCAGTTATGACGATTACTTGTAGTTCCCAATCCCTTGTAGTGTCCAATATGGTTGCAATATTATTTTTTACTGATATTGTGTTGATATTGCTTTTTCTACTTCATCTGATATGATTGGTAAGTGGTCATTTCTTATGTAAGATGAAGGTTGTCCGAACCTATTATTATCAAAGAGTTCTTGTATGTATTTGGTCTATATGCAACTTTCTTGTTTTTTATCTGTGATGATGTTCTCTGTTAATCTCGCTGTTTGCTAGCTGTCTTGGATTTCTGAAGACCAGCTGTTGTTTAACATTTTTATGCAGATTAAACATATTATGTTTTTTTTTTCAAAAACTTTATCTCTTCACACTGTGATTCTAACCAATTTTCTTTGGCCTTTCGTATTTAGATTCTTATTTGTCTCTGAATATTGTTGTATATTTTTTTGTTGTTCTTTGATTTTCTTCTTTCTGCCATGGATTGCAGAATATTGTCATTATCCAACATTTCCTATTCTCTTTTTTTTTCTATTAGAATGCTACTCTAATCGTGTTAAATGTTTCATATATATCCTGGAGTGATTATTCTGCATTATATATTTGCTCCATATTACATAGCTTTTCTGAAAGAATCCGTGTGACTGCCTTTTTTGTTTTTTGCTTAACTTTTAGTCTTCTCATATCGAATTTTTTGTTACTATTCTTTTTTTAACCTTCTTAAATCTAAACCTATATTTACCAACAACATAAGCATGATCTGACGATATGTTAGCACCGGTATAATAGGCTGATAGGCATCCATTCCCTGGTTGATCTTGCGGAGAGATTTAGATATACAAATGGTTTGGTGGTAGTTTAAAGAATGTATTTAATATTGAAAGTTCTTCTGCCTCGACAAACAGTTTTAATCTTTTATTTCCCTTCCCTAGACCAAAATCACCAATGAATTCACCGCTTTTTCCAATTTTCGCAGTAAGTCTCCCATAATAATATTTATATCTTCTTTTTTTTAAGTCGTTTAAGTGAATTTATCAACAACTCATAGAATCGCTTCTGGCTTATCGCTGTTGGGGCATACACTTATAAATCTTTCAGAAACAGGTATAACATGTGTAACATATTGACGTGTTTAGGAGACACGATTATTCCAAACTCATACACATTTTGACCGTCATCATTTCCTGAGTTGTATATCATATGGTTGTCAACAATACAAGCACCACTATTTGGCCACCTCATTTCACTTATGCCCATTATACCTATTCCAAGTCTGGTCATTTCTTGAATGGTAATATTGGAAGTTTTCCAGCCTAATACATTGTCTTCACATTCCAGGTACATATTTTAATAATCAACTATGAAGTTCTTAGAGGCACTTTTCCAGTTCTATCACTGAGGGATTTCGCTGAGTTACGACCTTGGAGGCCCTGTGATCTAAAGATGGATCACCTCCCCTGCCGAATCTTGGCTTCCTTATTACACGATTAGTAACCATTTCCACTTTAGTGTATTTGCCATGATAGCTATTCTAGAGATGTTATCAGGATTTTTTAATGCACTGGTTTATCGTTGCTTTCTGCATTCTGATGCCGTTGACCGCTTTCTTGATTTTTCCGCTTTCGGGACCGATTTTTCAGTCTCAGTACAACAGAGTGCAAATGTATATGCATAAAATTAATTTTTTAGTTTAGTATTAATTGATTTTTTTTTCGATTAACTGGGAAACCGTTCACTAGCAAAGTTGGAGGATGCGCCTAAATTCTTTCTCTAATTGACAGCTTTCATTTGACACATAACTTAAGCTTGATTGACGAATATGCCTATTTTATTTTTGACCACATTATATTTGATCACCTGATTTTGATCACATGCTATCAATTGTTTCTCATATTTGTCAGTTTTCATTTTATCTATATTTACCCTGTTAGAGGTTTTCATTCTTCATAATTAAATTGTGCAGTAGTTTCTTTTTTTTCTGATTCTACTACTTCTGATTTAATAAACCTTTAAAGTACCGACGTCTTTCTTGCTATATCGGACACCAAACTTATTTTTACGTAATATTATGTTATCCAAAGGTGTTCAACAAAGCTTCAATTTTGTTTTTTATTAGATTCTAAATTATTTCCTAAATTATTTTTAAGTTGAATATAAATGTTTAAAATAAATTAGTCACAAATGATAATTGTAAAGCAAACTCTTGGTATAATTACCTACATAACTAACTACACTCCCTGTATAATTGCCGTCCAAAAAGAAAACCCCTGTAAAATAACTAAGGTCGCGCCTTGGGCAATAAGTTTAATAAAATCACGTGCTATTATAAGATTGATTTAAAACAATCTTAATAGTTCATATGCATTGATATCATCACGTGGCGGTTATCACGACCGCGCTGTTGGCCCGCAAAAAGCACCGCCAGTCGATCGAGTGTCAGTTTCGAAGCGCCTTAGCCATAACGTGGTGTAACGTTTCCCCCAACGCACTAGCGTACGTGAGTTTCTAAGTTAATTGTAACTTCCTCATTTAGTGTTAGGAGCCAAATTAACTCCCCGAAGTTAATTGGATAAGCGCGATATAGCTTGGAACACCCCCTGTTTATTAATTTTTTCAGTGGACTGGAATGCGAGGACCAATTGTACTCCTCCTTACAATTATCTACTGTTAAGTCAGAAATAAATAATAATAACTGTCAATTGACAACCAAATCAGTCGTTCCCGAAATTGTGATTACTAACGACGAGGTTAAACCCGACAATGAAGATGAAGTGACCAAGAAGGCCGATGTGAAAGAAAGAATTTCGAACACGAGAAAGTTGTTTGGTAATCTCAAGGAAGTCGAGCGACCCCGTAGTGCCACTAGCAAGCTGTTCGGACCTAGGACGAAGGATATGAGTAGAGGGTTCTTGACGTTTTCGGATGAAGAGCCTGGTCTTACAAGTAAGTTTATTTTTCAAATTACCTAATATTTTTTAGTAAAAGCTCAAAAAGTCAAGTAATTTTTACTCTTCGAGTCACAGTTAAGCGCTAACATAATTTTCATTTTATTTATTTTAAATGTAGCTTATGAAATTATGATGTAACTTTGAAAATTTACGACAAAAGATGTCGCAAATACGGTTTTTATTTTTAAAACTATGTTTATATTATAAACAAAATTCTTTACATTTTTTTGATTGGACGTCAAGAAAACTATACCACATTATTAAAAACAGTGGAAACTAAAATATGGTTTTAATATTACATGAAATTCGTTATTTTATTATTGATAACTCTTTAATTAATAATAATCAATAGTATAATCAAATTCTTTTAAATATTTGGAAAACGCAAATATAATCGAAAAAATGTTTTATCGAAAATTATGATGCTTAGAGCTAGAAGAAAAACTTGTAGATTTATTATACTTCTAGGAAGTTTATGAATAAGTTAAGGACACATATATTATAGATGTAACTGACACTCTCTCTACTATTATTTGCCTACTTTGGTTTCGTTGTTATTTAATTATGTTCTGATGATACATAAGGACTGATAGCAGGCTGATGAGTCTACAATTTTCTCTCTTTCCCTCTAGTTCCATCGCTCCTTGTCGAATATTGGGCGCTTATGCATTTCTTGGCCAAAAGTGTAAGATTGCTGATTGGCCGGGTAAGCGCAATTTTCTAATTAATATTTATTTCCTCTTTCACATATTAAAATTTTTAAGAACATTTAACCAAGATGTCGGCACTTCTATTATTTTCAATGCTATTCCGTCTTGCTCTGAGAGGCATGGCACCTATTTCGCATGGTGCACGTGGTGATTGTTATTTCGTTCTCTGTTATTTTCGGTATATCTTCATATCAAACATTTTCTACTATGTTTCGATGTTTTTCTTTAGTGATGGTGGTTTTGTGTTTGATTTTTACAGCAATTGTTTAAAATTTATTATCATTATGTTTGTTTTTGTTAGATTTAAGTGATTTTTCATTCTGACTATTAATTTTGTTATTCTATTTATAGCTTTTATCTTCTGGACTTTTTCTTAGGTAATTGTTTTTGTTGATTTCGGTTAGTTCTATTCTATTATGTGTTCGGTTTGGTACAAAGTATTATCCTTTTTTTATTAGATTTTTGTATTTCTTCGCTAGGTTTTTGGACTTTTGATTCTGGGTTCATTCCTCTGCTAACTGTACTACTTATAGTACAGTGTTTGTAAGATTTGTTTTTAGGAATTTTATGCTTTATTTTTAATGAATACTGTTAGTTTTACCTATTGTTTCTACTTCTTTCTTGCTTTGCATAGATAGATAGATTCAATGAGGTGGCTTTTGGCATATTCCTCTGCTACCTTTTCATATCTATTGTGGTCCTCTAGCCCTAGATTTTACATTCTCCAGCGTGATACTTTTTAAAATGTCTAATATCGTCGCGACTGAACCTTCCGCGTCTCGACTCGACTCCTTGCATTAATACTTGAAGTAGCACTCGGATCTTATGAACGCCCTAGGAAGAATATAAAAGCAAGAAGTGTAACTGAATAGGCAGTTAAATCTGATGGAATTGGCAGATGATGACCTATGCAGATTCTGTCACCTAGACGACGAGGAGCAAGAAAAATCTTAGATTCGACAACTTGAGAACATGGTCTAACTGTAGAACAATTTGAGATTACAGGACTTAACAGTAATTTTAAAAATTGCAGTGTCGTGAGAATTTTTGCTTTTTACTTAGTCTGTCTAATTATATATCTTAAATTGTTATCGTTTATATGCATTCAGATATCCTTTATCAATTTCAATAATATATCTAGGTTTCTCGTATAAGGTTTTATTATATTTTGAGTCGTTGGAATATGCAATAATGTATTATGTATCTTGAACAGAATTTGTTCTGTCTCGATTTTGTTTTGCAAAAATATACCCTTCTCATATATTTAGCATTTCACATCCACAAGGCCTGTATTACAGTTTCTTGCTCCACTGACACTGTTCAATAATTATCTCTGTGGTCGCCTTCAGCTTAGACTTCCTGTCTTATGGATATTCCTGCTTGATTGATTGGTTGTAAATTCCTGATCCATGATTTTCTTCATATCTGTTTGCCCTTGTAAGTGTCTCCATTTGTTGTTATTTTTTCTTGTCATTTTTTAAATTTAGTTTTAACTGATCAAGTTGTATCAAATATTCTTTAGTCAAATATCGTGTTTAACTTTTTTTAAATTTTTTTTATTTAATTTATTTTTAACTGAATATGAGTTGTATCAAATATTCTTCAGTCAAATATCGTGTTTAACTTTTTGATGGATGTGTATTTTTTTATGTACGTATTTTTGTTACATTTCTCATATTTTCTTTAAACTCATTTGTTTTGCATTGTTGCCACTAAGGTCATTTGGAAATCAACTGCTGCCATTTTTTCATTCGTTCATGTCTTAAAAAGCGTTCTAATTATTTATAAACTTGTAAAATATGTAGATATATACGATTATATGTATATCAACATTTATTATTAAAAATTATTTATAGGTTTCATAATAGAACAGGACAAATTTGTTTAAAAAAACCGGTTTTTTCTGCTTGCTGCAATTTGATAAACACCATGAAACTTTTGGTGAATCTAATAATTTTGACTGCCATTTAATTTCAAGGCTCTCACCTTCAACATTACACGCAATTTATGGATAGCATGATTGTTCATATTTCGGTAAATTCTAACGATCTTTTCGTTTTTCGTTGTAATATATATATATATATATATATATATATATATATATATATATATATATATATATATATATATATATATATATATTTATACTTATATTATATCAATCTTAAAAGATCACTGTTGAACAAAGAATTTTTCCCTGCTTCTATGCATGTGCGTTCATGCACCTGCATTTGTGGTCCTCTTTTTCTGTGTGTGGGGAATATACCCATGTTCACTAATCTGTAATAATATTATTTCATCTTTCGTCTTGTATAATCGTGTGGCCAAAGAATGATCACTTTTTGAAATTTGGCTGGTAACATCCTTAATCCTGTTCCAGATAATCCTGTTAATTAACAGACCTACATTCTCCTCGCTATTATGTCCATATTATCTCTTTGGATGTACATGTTTGATATAATACGTAAGGATGGGAAGAATACACTAGTTAAAGTTTTGTTGTTTGATACTAAGATATGTGAGACCCTAGAGAAGAAGAAGAATATACTAAGAATATTTCTTGTTTAATATGTAGTTACCAAACGAAAGAAATGCCCATTTCGTTCTATTCGTGCCATTTTATTTCTATTATTGTATAAAAGAGAGTAAAACTAAAATCAGACCACACCAAGAATTGAGTATGCTAGCGTCTCACGCCGTTCATTAGAAGTGAGTGACACCAAGCCCTAAGTTCGCATCTCTTACCGCACTACTCATCCATCGGCCGACCCGATCTATTCATTCTAATTTAAATCGCATATACATTTTGGGTCTTAAACTGATACGTTAAACTTTTTGTTTTTTTGGTCCGCACTCAGATTTTAACGATGAAACCTCTAGACTACCAATGAAGTGAATGCGAAGGCCAGCACAACTATCGGATCGACATAATCCAAATTTGTAATACAAAAAAAAAACAAACATTATGCAAGTAAAGGATTTACGGGAGAAATGTCAAAACTACACAAAACAAATCAGACTGAGAAAAGAAAGGAAAGGATTATGCTGATACGGACCAATTTAAATATGTTCTTCTAAAAAATGACGATATAATAGCGAATAGACAATAAATATCGTTTCTATATAAATCTAAATTTCTCTCTAAAAGTTCTATATAAATCTACATTTAGTACAGTATTTTCAATATTTGTATTTTATCTGTATATACGCGAAAGTTACAATTTAGACCATAGACACATAATACAATACTCACTGTTGCAATACAGACTCGTTCCCCCAGTGCGATCGAGAAAACTGGCGCAAAGCAGTCCCTGCATCTCTTTCTAATGAGCCGGGTTGATCGACCACGTGCCCTTCCCATTGGTTATTTAGGTCACGTGGTCAAAAAATCCGGCCCATTAAAAAGAGATGCAAGGGACTGATTTGCGTCAGTTTTGTGCGCACTGGTAGAACGGACCTGTATTGCAACAGTCAGTCTATTTGTATTATATGTCTATGTGGGGTTTGTTAACCTGAAAACTATACCAGGTTAACATGGATTGAACTCGTTTGAGTTAAATTATCTGAAAAAAAATCAGAAGGCTGTTTTGTAATATAAATGTTTCTGGTTCTTTAGAAAGCTCTTCATGCCGTTTTTGCGAATATGTTTTTGAAGGTTTGATTCCTTATCATGGTTAATCCTTAACGTGCCGAACATTAGTATAGGTCAATAACACCACATTACCCTTTTTATATTTAAGTTAAGGTGTATCTAGCTGATAACAGTTTGTTCGTGCGCGATATGAGAAAAGTAAACGTTCTGATAAAACTTTATTGCAGCAGATTTTTATCCTACTTTATGAGTTCATTTCGTACAGTAATAACTCTAGATAAAAAAACCCAGCCGTTTCTTGTTCTTTTTTTTTAATATCAGATAAAAAACTTGTTATCAGATTTGCTTTATTGGATACGTAGTTACAGAAATATTAAACTAGTTTTCCTTTTAATAAAATGTTCGTTCAATAAAACGTAACTTTGACCTACAAAAACATTTTCTTTTATGGAAATACCGACATTTGAATTTTTTACAGAATGCAAGAATTCTCCTTATAGAAACGTTTTTCATTGTACAAGGTCCACTTTTTATATTCGGAGCAGATTTCTATAAGTTAGTCCGTTATAGTAGAGATTTTCCACAGGTTTCGTGGATTTCGCCCTTATGAAATGTTATGAACACTTTCGATTGAATTCTTTTTAATCTGGTATATCTTACACATCCCTGTATCTGAAATAGAACTCGATTTAGCCGTCATATTATGATATAATATGTCTCAGGATAGTTTTTCATTTAAGTAATTTGTTAAGAGAAAATTAAAATTTTCATCATCTATCATTGGTGTCTATAGGTATGGTAACATTCTCACGAATGTGACTTGCACTTGATTTTTTGGCGATTGTACCATTTCGATAGTTAAAGTGAATCTGAAGAAGCATAAGAAGGCATCAAATTTTGTGGCTACGCAATCTGTGACTGGTTTGGCTGTAGTTCAATTTGAACTTTTCAGGTGCGTAAAAAATTAAGTTATAATTGCCAGAATGATTTCCAGTCTCCGATAGGAACTTTACTTGAACAAGAAGAAGGGTCTAAAGATTTCCATCACCAATGAACTCTATGTTGTTGTGTTCTCTGTTTCTGTTGTGTCTGCTGTAATGTTATAAAGAACAGTAATGGCCCAAGTTAACTTCCTTGTGGAAATATTTCATTCTAGTGGTGGTCTAACTAAGAAATTTTTATTTGCTATGTATAATTTCAGCAGTCGCTCATAGATACTGGATAAAGTCTTTTTTAAGTTAGAGTAATGGGCCTGGTTGGCACTACAACATGTTGTTACAGAATTCCTTCTCTTCTACGCTTTTAGTGATTTCGTTTACCATTCTGAGAATCTGAGGGTTAGTGGAATGGTGTCCATGAAAACCAAACTAGTGATCTGGCAGAAGATCTACTGTGAATTCGTTTTGTAGCGAATATTGCACAGAAATTTTAAACATCGCATCGTTAAATGCATTTTTCGTTTGATGGCTTCAAGTTTCACTATTCTTTCCAAATATGATTACATTTGGTTTTCTTCTATAATCAAAAAAAAATGTAAACCGTAAATTACAGCTACAGATTCTGCTGTGCGATTAATGTCAAAATAAGCGATAATTAGAATAAACAACATGATGCAGAGAGGAAAGAGAAAGTAATATAATATAATTTGTTTTAGAGGAAATACGTCCTAAATATCTTGGCTTTATAACTTTTTGAACGTTTTTTGGTCTCGAAATCATATGCGAATTGGACCCTTAATCAGTTTTGTTTTTTTTTATATATATATACAATATATTTTGTAAAGTCCAATTTCTCCTTCTTAATCATTAGATATTTAGATGACACCATAGTATTTGCGAACAACCCAGAAGACCTTATGAATAAAATCACGTATTTCAGTCAACAATATGGACTCAACATAAACGTAAAGAAGACAAAGTGACAAATAGTGACACACTACAACTACCTCGGCACCATAATAAATGAAGAATAGACCAACAACCAGGAGATAAGAGCGTGTATCGGAAAAGGTAGATTCACCTTCAACTGAACGAGGGCCTTCTTCATGCTGTGATGCTATGTTTTTTCTGTCCTTTTTAATGAATACGCGAATACGTACTGAATCGTGGACTTTGAACGAATATATATGCAGAAGATTGGAAGCATTTGGGATGTGGCTATATTGGAGAATATTTAAGATTTCATGGAATGACCGAGTCAAAAATGAGGGGGTCCTCAGAAGAATGAAGAATAACCGAGAGGTACTTACTACCATCAATTCCCGAAAGTTACATTACTTCGGACACATTATGCGAAATGAATCCAGGTATGCCTTCCTATAAGCCATCCTGCAAGGAAAAATATTTAGAAAGCGAGGTCCAGGAAGAAAAATATTCTGGTTAAAGAACCTCAGAACAACAAAACAACAATCAACACAACATATGTGCAGCTTTTCCGCGCTGCTGCAGACAAGATAAAGATCGCCATGATGATCACCAACATTCGTCACGGATAGAAACCCCAAGAAGACGAAAATTTCTTACAAAACCACAGATTTTCAATCGGATTGAGATTCAGTGAGTTTCTTTGCCCGTAAAAGTATGTTTTTGTCCTTGAAATATTTAATCATGATTTTGGAGACGTGACATGAGCCGAACTTCTGTTTATCATGCGATGATAGCGGTACTTGATCAATATGGATTGTCGTAAGTTCTTCGTTGTCACAAAAACCGAGATTGCACTTTGCCCAAACGTCAGCAGTCCAGTTCATATAGTTTCTTGCATAACAGTATCGTTTCTTCGGCATGAAATCAGTCAATGACTGTTTTTTTGCGGTCTGATTATTTTGCTTCCACGTTCTGGGTCAATTTCGTACAGTAAAGTCATGCGTCAGTAAAATCCGGCGTGTGGGAAATCTTACTGAGCTTGTCGTTTTCCTAGGATGTAATTTATTTCCGTTTAATTTAATTTATTAAACAATTCATCCCTTGTCTTTCTATTTCTTCCACATTTTCCTATTCTGTTCACCTCAAAAGTGAGTTTTTGCTTTAAAATCTTGTTTACAGCTTTTAAATTTCCAACTTTGGCGCCTATTCACACTAATAACCTTAGCGACTATTACTTTGAGTGATTAGATGAGGGATTAAAGTATCTATTGGTTGTTCCAAAAGTATGCAATATTTTTTAGATTGCTAATAAAATGCTAATAAATAAGATATACATGTAAATAATATATTTGTGAAAGATAAGAATGATGTTTTATAGAATGATCTACAATATTTAGTAGATTATGATATAATTTTGTCTGGGTTTGATAACAAAACCAATTCATGTATTTTGTACTATACGAGGCGCATTCAAGTTTTGCACAAATAATAGCAGGAAAAAATCATATTTACTGTTATTTCACCTTTAGGAGCAATACACTTTTGTATTTGAAATCAGTACAGTTTTATCTCTACACCGAAATAGATATCTCAGAAATTTTTGTATGCTTCATATGTCTCATATGGCGTCTTAAAACGTTTATGACGTAGTTTGTTTTTGATTCTCGTGAACGCAAAGAAATCACACAATGGCAAGTTAGGACTGTATGCAGGATGACCCACCAAACCGATGTTTTTTGAATTCAAATACTGGGATGATATACGAACATTGTGAGAACTGGCATTGTCATAATGTAAGAGATGCGACGATTCCCGTTGGTTTTGCGTAGTTAATCAATCACTTCTTGCAAAAAAATAGTTGTATACCATTCAGTATTACCGGTTCGACCATGCTCTAATGAAATCGTGTCAACATGTCCCTTTTTTCCAAAAAAACTCGCGATCATTTGTTTACCAACGCTGCAAGCGCGGAGTAAAGTTTAACGGCATTGGCTCGTCTTGAAACACCCATACCGGTGATTGGTCTTTCGTTTCGGGCTCATAGCCCGAGTATATTTATGGTTCATCACCACATTTGAATGTCTCCGTTGAATCTGAGACTGGCGCGGTACCAATCGACACGAGCCTTCTTATGGGTAGCACTTAAATAATGAGGAATCCAGCGACTGCACATCTTTCCCGCTGTAAAAATGGTCATGCAAAATTGTTTGCCTATGCCCAATGATGCACGAATCTCTTGATAGGTAACATGTCGATCTTCTTTAATCATTCCGCACGCAATATCAATATTTTCTGGTACAACATCTGTAGCCGGACGACCTTCGCGGATTTCGTCACTGAAGCTGGTGCATCTACCCTTAAATTCTTCAATTCATATGTGAACAGTTAATGGGTCTCGTGCTTTATTACGAAAACCAAGACGAAGTCGATCGATGCATTGTTTTTCAGTTAGGTCAACTTTAGAATCACATAAAATCATCACACCGAAATGTTTACGAAATATTTCTATTTTTCCATGAAATTGATTGTTTTGAAAATTTTTTTCTGTTAAACCCCGCCATGAATTTTCATGCTGTCAATGTTGTTTACCATAAGAAATTTCAAAATTTACGAAAATCATATTTACGAAGTGGAGTAGCTTCCGGTAGATGGCTTTGTGCAAAACTGTTAGTGTACACCTCGTATAATATGTAATAATACTATTAATAGTATTAAAATAAGCTTCAGTCAAATGATTATGCTGTTTCTCAAGAATTTCTGTATTTCTAAATTTCAATAATTACAGGGTTTTGTAGACTTTGCCACCTTTTGAATTCATTACGTTCTTTATTAATCTTTATATCGATGATTTTGTTTGTTCTAATAATTTTATACCAATTTTCGGTTTACCATCTAAAAACATAGCTAGGCTATAAAACCACGTTTAAACTAAAAATATTTGAAAAGGGGCGTGTTATCTTATATTGAGTGAAAGATAGACGTAAATTCATCAATAAAGGACTAAGGCGCGAAATGGAAATTGAAAGAAAGAATGAACAGAACAGTCAAATCCTTAACACGTTTATCCGACGAACCATTCCACCAAATTTGCCAGATGCCGAGTAGATTTGACATAAAAATATAGGTCTTTCCCTCGTTTTAAAACCTCATTATGCATTTGTCCTTGTTAAATTGATCCTTTTCCCTTTTTTGTGTAATAAAACGATCCGCATTTATCGTCGAAATTTTGTAGCATTCGCCGAATCTAACACGAAAATTGGCCTCTACCTACGCATCTGTAAATCCGCATTGTGCAAATTTGTGACACGTCTGGTTAAATTGATATTAAAGCTATTACGTAATTATACAATTATTATTTTATCCGAACATCATCTATTTGCGTAGTATAGGTAGCTATTTTCGTACACTCCCATTACATAAACTGAATGGACATTTTGGATTCGAGGTTAGTTATTTGGACTCTAACCAACTGACAGGTATTTATGTCGTATGTTGCATACGTACGGTGTTATGTAAATAATCAACAACTAGTTACTACAATTCGTATTATAATTTATAGTTTATCAGTAAAAGTGGATTTTTGCCAAAGTTGATGAAAAATGTACTGAATAGAACGAGCGTAGTAAGGCAAATTTTGGGATGTTTTGTAAGAAATTGTGCAAAGGTTGTATTTAGTTTTTCCTACTGTATGTACATCAAACAAATAAAGAAACTAACCTTTAAAAAAACGCAAGGTATGTGCGAGGTAATTTACTTTCATTAGTTGACAACAGGGTGGCTTATTGCCAACGTAAATTTGAGAAACTCAGTAAATGGTTATGGGCACGCGTCGTGTTTACTTATTTTTATCTGTATAATCTTGTCATTTTTTTTTATCTTTATATGTATAAAGAACTAATAAATAAAGTTTAGGATTATTATAGATAAGCTGTACCTAAGGATGATAAGACAAAAACGATATTTTAATAAAAGAAATGATTGTATTACTTTATGCCACCAGTTCCTCCTTCTTTCTCCAGCTCCAAGAAGATGCTCAAGTTCTTGAAAGAAGTAGATTTCTTCTTATTCGGTGAATATTAACGTATATTTTATCATATTGTGATTAATTTTAGCCGTACGTAGACTTTCCTCTTTTTCTTCTTCTTTCGACTCTGGACAATGTACAATAGTTGTCGTCCATCTTTAGTTGACCTGCACTGCCACGTGTCCTACCCAGCTCCATTTCATCTACGCAATTCTTCCATTTTCATCTTACACCTTCGTCCTACTTCATACGTCCTCGTTTCGTATATGTTCTCTCAGAGAAACTAGTAATAGCTCGTTCGATGGCCCTCTGTGTTTTTCTTAATCTATTGGATAATAACTCCGTAAGTAGATGCCTCCAACAACTTCCAGACACCATCTTCCGGCTGCAAAAGGATCAATGCTAGCTTTCAGCTGGAATATTTTCCTACTTTTTGAAAAATAGCCAGCATAGTCATAATCCTTAAACCAGGGAAGCTCTTTACCAACACTGAATCCTATAGACGAATTTCACTCCTTAACATTCTAGGGAATACCTATGCGACGATCTTTAAGGAAATACTCGTAGAACACCTAGAGAACATCACGCCATACCCAATTTCTATTTTGGATTCAGAACTGGTGACACCACACACAATGCATTGATAGAATTAACAACCGTCGCTTCTCAGACAATTAATGAAGACAACAGCCAAACTACTGGCATCTTTCTAAATCTCCAAAAAGCATTCGACCAGGTTTGGCACGCAGATCCGACCGTAAACGCCACCAAGTCTTAGTGCTAATTCCTTTCCTGGGAATAATCCGCTCCTACCTCTCTGCTCGAACTGTCCGCGTCAAAATCCGCTGATAAACTCTCCACACTCTTCACTCCTCAAGTAAGGGTCCTACAGGTTTCAATACGAGCGCCTTTTCTGTATAGAGTTTGATTACATAGTCAAGTGGTGCAATAAATGGGGAGTATCACTAAATCCAGCAAAAACCCAACTAATTCTATTTAGACATCCCATATGTTCTCAACCAAATTTGGAGAGGAGCATTATGTTCAATGGAGATGCTTGTGAAGACTCGAATTCAGACTATCAGTGTCCTGAATTTACAAAGATACTCAACTGGAACACTGAGATCAAAAACACCCTAAATGGGGTAAGAAATGGACCTAACCTCCTAAAAGAATCATTGTTACTCTCCTACATACTCACAAAACATTTATCAGACCAATAGTCCAGTACAGAGCGAGACTGTTTCCAGTCGTCAACAAGGAGACAAATAAACCAACTAATGGCAACAGAGAGGAAAATCCTGAGGAGAATCATCGGAAAAACGTGATTATTCATCAGCATTATTCCATCGAATAACCAACATTCCCACTATCCAAAATCGTATCGAAACACTTATCAAATGGTACGTTTTATGAACAGTCGAAAGCTCGAAGATCAGAGCGAAGGACAACATCAGGTCTCAAGGCAACATGTCATCACCGAGGGTAAGTACTCATCAGACATTTTAAAACCAAAGTTTCATTCCTGCTAGCTAAGCTTTTAAACTTAATAGGCAGGGAACTTCCTGATGAGTACTTTGATACCTTAGAATCAACCTACCTAATATACCGCAGGCAATAACCTGCATTTGCCAAAAACACTGATCCAAGAGCCGTTCCTATAAACACCATTAGAGCTTGATTGTATTAGTAGATCTCCCTTACTGAGCAATAAAGTTGAAGTCGACTACCTTCCCATCCTAGCTTCTTTTCACAAAATCCATCAAAACATAACGAAACGTCAAGAAATTTCCCCAATTTAGACACCCGTAACAAAAAAAGGGAGCAGCTACCTTGAAAAGGAAAAAACCTAAACGAGGTTGTTGGAATCAGAACTTGTTCTGATTCCGAACTCTGCTTCACGGTCTCCAGTCCATAGATCATAACTGGTAGGTTACAACTGTTGAATACCCTTTTCTTTAAATTAATTGGTATCTTTTTGCTTTTCATCGCTACATTGAGTCTTCCTACCACTGTCCAAGTTATCCGGATTCTTCTGGTGATTTCTACCGTTTGATTCTGTTTGCCTAGTTTGGTCGTGTCACTTAGATACTACTCTTCGGCACTTTCGATCTCACCTAGACTTTACTCAATAAAATGATTCTAAAATTTACCTTTTTTTGAATAAGTATTTGCCTCCTTTCAGATCTTAACAGTATTTGCCTCCTTCCATTTTATCAATCTCGTTCTCAGTTTATCTCCTTTGAAATTATCTTTCATTTTTTTGTACTTAACTGACATTAAGGTCCGAAGAAGGTCAAATTTCAGTTAAATAGAATTTCCTTGGTATTTGATTCAACAATGCTAACGCAACATAAGTGGAGTAAAATAATCCAGCATAAATAAATACCGAGTTCTAATGAATTCTACTTTCAGATAAAATTTATCAGTCTCTCTTACACCCGTTCTAAAACTAATCGTAGTTGTTATCCCTCATACATCGTTCGCACAATCTTCACGGGTTCCTCACAGATTACCGGGAACTAGTTTTTTATTTAGTGTACCCCACAAAAGCCCCCGAGGTACTGCGTCATTGCCATCTTAAGATCCATGGATAGCATGATCATAATGAGCGAGAGGGATTTTTCCAATGTTTGAAAGTCATTTTTTCGAAAAATCTGAATGTCCAAACAAATAATAATAAATAAGTGGCGCAATATTGTTTGCATCAATAAGGGAATGCGAAAACGGTCCACTAATATATTATTATTGGACAATAGACGAAAAATTGCTAAATTTTATTTTAAGAAGAAAAGAAATGTAAGGATGATAATAATTATTAATGGGAATACCAATAGAAATATCTTTAAATAACAAATATCAATTAAATATATAAAATTGTTCAGATATACGAGTACAATCGACTAGAAAAAGTAAATGACCTACAGACACGATAGTTAATACCCATTCATAAAATCAATTGTAGAAAAAAACGAACTGTTCTGATATCTAATACAAAACGTAGACGTATAAAAACTGGGTGAGTTGGTAACTACTTATAAATAATTTATAAATGCGATAACTGGTTCTACACAATGCTGCAACTTTTTTACCTGCCCGTAGTCACGACCGCGTATGTGTATTGGTTCCCGTAGAATTCGATATTGCGTAATATTGACACTGTTATTTGCGATGTAAATTTTTACTCATTCCGTTGGAATTCGTTAATACTAATTAGTGATAGTCGTTAATAAAATATCGTATCATCACCGTCGACCATAATTACTTCTAATAATTGTGGGAAATGTTTGACTCTTTTTTTAAACATAGAATATGTTAAACATTTTCCAGCACATCGTGATTTTTTATCACGTATAAATGTATTAAAACAAGTTAATTATGACAGTATTATGCGTTCTTCTTAGATGTTTCTCCTGATTGGACTAACTTTAAAAAATCGTTTTTAGCATTCAAATCAAAAATATTTTATTTATCCTATAGTGTGTGAGAAACAGTTACTTAAGAAATTGATAAAGCACATAAACGTAATATTCTTATGAATGCCAAGGCGCAAAGGAATATCAACTGCTAATAGTTTTGCTGAAGAAGGAGCTAATATCCATGTTATCGGACCAGAACCATTCTGCATCTACAAAACCGTATTGTGGAATATGTCATATCGGAAAAGAAACTTGTGCTGCTGTAACTGGAAAAATATTCCAGATAAAAGGGAATCATAAACGTTATTACAACTTTTTATCGGTTGCGTAAAATACTTGTAGAGTTTCAGAAAACTTAACTCAAGGTAATCACAGATATTCTCACTGTAAATCTCATCAATGTAAATGCAGGGCGATGTTTCGCTGACTCCGTTAATACCTGATTAATTTCATTTTTCCAATATGCGTTCATTGAATCTTCAAACATGCATATACATATATATTCTTATTTATTACAATTTCCGTTGCGTATATCCATGAGTATTATCAATCATCGCACATGTCTATTTTATAATTTATTCTTTTCACCATTTTATTGGCCGTCCTTGAAATAATGAAGTGCTAATTAACTGTATTTTGAAGTGTTAATTAACTGCATAAGTACGATAGTTGTAATGGAAATATTTAGTAGTAAAATCATGCATTGGATCGGAAAAAATGTAATAATACTTTGAAAATACTTTGACACGCACTCTGCAAGTTATGAGTTTTCTATAGGGCCAATAGATATTTAAATTTTGCAAATTACAAACTGAGGAAAGAATTTTCAGGTCGCCATTAAAAGCCGAACATTTTCGAATTCGAAGAATTTTGTTTAACCTGATGATATGAGCCTTGACATTATCACTAACAAATAAGACTTTAACACAATTTTTGACCGTGGTAGCTAGTGCCCATATATAGAATTGCATCCTTAATTCTTGAAAAATTACTATTTTCCAAATCTAATGATTAGCAAAAACAAGCAAATAAATAGTTCTGATCATGGAGAATGAAAATGATCGACAATGTTAACCACTTGTACACACTATGCTTTACAAATGTCAAAAAACAGAATACATGTGTATATGAGGAGAACACTAACATCTAATTTTGGAAAAGCAACACCAACAAATACACTGCCGAGCATAAAATTAGGGTCACCCCGTAATTTAAATTTACTTTAGACATTATTATTCTCTTTTAACTATTTTCGGTTGTAACAAAGTTTACTAATGGATGTTTGAAAAAAAAATGTTGTTGCTGTTGTGTTGATACGCCTTTGAGATAAAAAGGGCCCCTTACCTTAATTCCTAAAAACCATTATCAGCGTAGTTTTTGTTTATGTAGTGTTGTCACTGTCAGCGTATTACAATGAGCATCAGTTCTGTTGTGGCGGTACTTGAAGATGGGCAAGGTCAGCGCGAAAGTGCGAGAAACTCTTAAGTGTGCAACGAGTATGGCGATGGCACAAAGAGACCGGTCTGCTTACTCAAGACTTTGTTCAGGTGGAGGCAGAATTACAACAGCTAAAGATGACCGCTTTGTCGTGTCTAGTGCTTTGAAAAACCAAACGGTCAAGGCAATTTCCTTTCGAAATCATCTGAAAAAAGTGAGAAATGTAAACGTAAGTGAATGGACAGTTACGAGGTCACTTCATGCTGCAGGTTTATCTTATCGAACACCAACTCTTAAACACCGAATGGCCAGATTGAATTTTGCACGAGAACACTTGGCTTGGAAAATACAGAATTATCGTCAATCAATACAGAGTCGTAAATTGAATCTGTGTCAGGTACCCGACACAGGTTCTCGAAGACCATGTTTCACCATTTATGGGTATTCTTGGAGACGACGTAACGTTTAGGCATGATAATACATGGCCCACGCTGCTCGGATAGTTACTGAGTATGCTGACGATGTCCAAATCACAGACTTGGTTAGACTGCTCGCAGTCTAGATATTAATCCCATAGAACATGTTTGGGATAAGATGAAGAGACGTTTACGGAGTAAGAGAGCTTCACGATATAAAAAATCTAATCAGTGCAGGAAATCTGATCCAAAGCATTCTTCGTCATTTGCAAGCTGTAATTATTGCTAGAAGAAGGAATACTCGCTACTGAAATTCTTAAAATTTCTTTTGTTTCAACAAAAAGCACATTAAATTAAAATTTCTTCTTCTCTAACATGGATTCTAGATTGGTCGGTCCAATGTACGATTTTTCACAGTCCCCAAATGGAATCTCGTATACTTCTTGGTTTTCTAACGACATTTTTGTTGTTGTGGATGGTAAACTAGTTGAGATTTTTCTGTCGGTATTAAATATCCTTTATATTTTCTGTTTTCTTAGCACTCTTCCTATTTTCTCTGTTGTACGCTTTACGTATGATAGAATGGATTTTGAGATCGGTTTTTCGTCGTCTGTTGGGTCCTTAATTACTCTTCTTCGCAATCTGTTTTGGGTAATTTATCCTTTCTTGCCATGCTTGTTAATCAATTCAAGTCAAATTAGTTTATTAGTAGTATTCGAGAATAATAGTGTATTATTCTCCCCTCTTAATTGTGTATCTTTAATATAACGAACCTGCAATTAATGCAGACCTTTAAAAAATGATAATTCTCTTTAAACCAGGTCTCAACAATTTCTATCATCACTTCTTTGGAAGAAACTTTACAACCTATTAGATTAGAGGAAAGACATGATAGTCGGACGGAGTCCGATCTGCTGAACAAGGGAATTGTTCGAGTAATTCGAATCTAGCAAGCAAGCAATTTAATTAAATCCAGCCTGTGAGACATGTTCACCTCTAAGAATTTCATTAGGGTGTAACAATTCATTGGAGCGAGGTGTATTAACTCGAAGTAAAAACAGGAGTCACTCCACCGCGCTCCAATGCTCTAGACCATCTCTTTCCCCCTATAGCACTCTGATACGCGATAGGGGCACAACTATCAGCCAAATGCTCTTCATGTGGGAGTCCTGGGTAATAGAACTGCAACATGGTTTCCTAGTCGAAATCAAACTCAGGACAGCACATTGTCGCTATGATCCTGTTATTTTAATGTGGCTTATCCGCGAACTAAAATTGCAATTCGAATCTTAAATCACGAATTATTTGCACGGTGATTAGCGGTTTGTATGCAGGGACGTTGTCCCGTAAAAACAAATTACCTTTGGACAATTTTTCGCGCCTTGTCTTCATACTGTTTTCTCGTAGAGTGGTCACGAACGTTGAATAGTATTTCTTATATCATGCTTCTACTATTGCACACTTCTGGTCCTCATTCAGACATTTTGCAGAAGATCAAATACATAGGGATTTTCTGAAAATTATCCATACGTAAATTTTATAGTTTAAGTTAAATTTTTAAATTATGAATCCTATAATAAGAGGTGAAAATTTAAAATTCTGATAAATTTTGATATGCTTCTATTTGTCAATCCATGTTTTCTGGGATATTTATTTGTTAATCAACATTTTTATTATCTGTTTACAGTAAGATATGCGGTAGAAACACTTTACTTAAAAATTGTACATGTAATTATGATCGTTTCCCAATATTACACAATTATGATTACTTGTTTTCCTAGAATCGGTTACAAATACTGCTTACGATCGTGGCATTGAATTATCTAACAGTTAACTAGTCAGTAGATTTGAAAATTTAATACCATAATTCTGCAGTTCAGCTATTAGAGGCAATATTTTACAGAGAATCCATCTATAGAAATTTCCTTGGAAATATTATATGAATTCTCTTCACAATCCTATTTCACAGAATTTCACACATAAACACACTTTCTTGTGTTGATTGTGATTAATTTTATTCTTTCACATATTTCATTTATCGCAAATGATCCATCGATTGCGATGAAGTAACTACGACCCTTGTTTAATCTGGTTTATAATTTATTTTTGAAAAAGCACTTTTCAAACACTGACTGAATAAATTAAAAACTGGATAAACGTTCTGATTGAATGGACAGTGTACTAAGAACTGAATAAATTCGACCGACCAATGTAGCTATTGCTATTAAACGGCATTTGCATCGTTCCCGTGACAAATATCAAACTCGAAATTTTTAAACGCGCCAAATTTAAATAATCTTTAAGTTTTGTGAAAGTTTTTAATTTTCCGCCCAATTTTCTTCAATTCTCTTTCTGTAACAACTTTCTACACAGTATTAAGTCGACCTTACCATACATGATTTATCATATGACGATATCATATGAGATTTGTAATGATTCCTCGTTTCTATGATGTTTTAAAAAATCGTGTTTACACTGCATGATAAGTTATGACTTATGATATGAGTGTCAATGAGGTTAGATTTTTAAACTATTATAATGGAAAATAAATCTTTGCTTGCATTGGCTTCCCGACTTTTAATAATAATACGCCGGCAACAACTGCGTACATGTACAGCTAATAGCTGAATGTTGTCTCTCGGTAAGAGAATGTCGCTAAATTGGCATAAGAATAAGGCGCTATCTTTAAATATGTTGTTGTTACCTGTAATGAAGAGATATTACCGAAAATCATATGATTTTGTCATGCGGAATAAGTACCGTCCTATTCTCCTGTGACAAACTATGACGAACCGCATGACAACGCTTATGACAAAATCATATGACAGTGTAAACATGTAAATTTCACTCCATGACCAAATCATATGACAAATCACATGATAAATCATGTAGTGTAAAATCGACTTTAGAAAATTCCAAAAAAAAAAATTAATGAAATTCATCTACTGATTAAATAAAATGGTGATACAAGGATCACTTAAGATTCTATATTTTGCTTGAAAATATGAGACACTTTTTTATGTTCATTATGTTTAATTTTATTCGTTCTTTATTCGTCTCTTTTTTGGTACTTCATATAAATCATAATGGATTCCAATTTCTCGTCATATTTCCGTCATTCAATATTCACTTGTAACGTTTTTCTAGATTGGGCACATGTTTCTGTTCCCATCCATTTGAAACCTATTTCCCTTCTTTAATCGATGGCTAAAATAACTTTTGCGTTTTTCTTTTAATTAGACTCAGGTTCATTCGGAAAAATATTCCCATGAGATTTTTTTGCATAATCACTTTCATGAGATACACTAAAATAAGAATCAAGAGGTCGCCCAGGCGAAAAGTTGTTCAATATTTTTTAAAGAATTATTTTTCCCGGACAATGTTTTTTTAATTTTTTGGATCATTATGACCAAAATAGGTTTCTTGTAGTTTTTCTGTAAACTTGATCGTTTTCGAGTTATAAACAAATAATTTAAAACAGAAAAACTCTAAATTACTATTTTCAAAATTCAAAAGAACAAGTAAAAAATATTATTTTTGAATTTACCATGGACCTAAATTCAAGCTCAAACCTTTTTCTATTATTTCCCGATAAGTATTTTGGGCCTATTTCATTTTAAAACTTTGTTTTTTAATGGAGTGCTTACGGCAGGACGGGCGCTAGGGCTGCGGCGTATATAAGAGAGAGAAACAAGATCTAGGGCACATATTTTCCTGGTTTAAACTCTCATTGTACAAATGAGCGCCCGCCCTGCCATACGCGCTTTATTATCAATTAAAAAAAAATGGTTTAATAGTTATTTTTGTACTAACATCGCCCGAAAGTGTAACATAATCCAGCCAGAAGGGTTCTGGTCCGAGGGATAGATGTTGCTCGATGAACGTAATTATCCGGTAACACCAGTGATACATACAAAATATACGGATATATTTTGTAGGTGCAGTAAAATAAAAAGTAAACACGTTTCTATTATTTTATTGGGAGTTCATTTCAAGAACGATTTCCGAAGCGGAAATTAAAACGCCAATAAACTTATTTTAACCTTCAATTGTGGCTTATTCCCAAAATAATATCTACTTTAAAATTCCACAAGAACATAGCTTCAGAACAATATTAAAAACGTTTCAATTTAAATTTTTATATTATGTGAAGTGAAAATTAAAATCTTATATGGTTTGTGCCACTGGTATTACCTGATAATTACGCCCATCGACCAATATCCATCCCTCGGGCCAAAGGCCCTCTGGTTGGATTATGTTGCTCTCCGGGCGTAATTATCCTAATAATACCCTTGGTGCATAAATAACTAATAAACCATTGTTTTTTAATTGATAATGAAGCGCATATGGCAGGGAGGGTGCTCATTTGTAGAATGAGAAATTTTATCGGAAAAAATATGTGCCCTAGATTTTGTTTCTCTCCCTGATACACGCCGCAGCCCGAGCGCCCAACAGTGAGGCGAAAAAGCCAAAAACCGCTTCAAAATTAGTTTTTTCATATATTCAATAAATGAATATATTTGCGTCGGCCTTCTTATGCATGTACTTTTTGAAATACATATTAATTAGTCCTCAAGGGTCTGAATGAAGATCCCGAAAGGTAGTTAGCTGCGTAAACCTGCCAACTTTGGATCCAGAGGCCAAAGGAATCGAAAAAACTCGTTCATAACTCTAGTCTAAATGCACGTTTGTGTCAGTCATAAAGAAAAGTTTTTATCAAAAATTCAACAATAATTTAGTCATTTAAACATCCGTATATACAGTGTATTTTGTATCTCATTATCCAAGTTTGTTTTTAGTGTAATATCGGCTATGTACATAGCTAAAAAATAACTATAAATATCGTTTATGAGTTTGGCATTGGAAGTCATTAAATATCTCTCCTAAATACGGAAAAAAATTGTCTTATATAATAAATTTATAGGATTATAGAGATTTAAATAGTTGTGATTAACATACCACACAAATTTCCAAATCATTTAACGGGTTTAACTTTTTTTTAACCTTGAAAGTATTTTGCTTTGCGTATTTGATAGAAATTTTTTAGCATAATTATTTATGGCACAATATGATCATTAGCAATAATTTTTTTGTAGACAGGTTTCATCTGATAACAATGTTGCTATCTTTCAACTTGTTATAAATAATAATGCACATGTGACTTTAATTCATTTCCTTTTTATTTATTTACATATTGAGCGTAACATATCCATAGCAAATCATTGCTATTGTTGACTGATGTAGCATTTGAAACAGTTTAATTGAATGAGAAGTCTCAAAGCGCATTTCCCTGACATGTTATCAGATGATAATTATTTTTATAGACACTATTAAGATATTTTATTGTTTTTATCTTCTCTGTTTCTTCTTTTATTTTATGTTACTTTAGGGGGGGGGTGTGTAGGGTTTATTTTCAATATTTTAAACACATTTTTAAGATTTTTTTTTGAAAAAATGTTTAATATAAATTTATTTATAACATTAGTACAACATTTTAAAAGTATTACCTGAAATTTTGCTTAAAAATAAGAAAATAAAAGCTAATTTTCCAAGAGGAAAAAAAATTACTTTGCGGTGTTCATCATATCTTCATCATCTATATAACTGGATCATCTGTTGACAAAAAACCAAAAAGATTTCGTTAGTTTATGAGTTTTTCTAGGTGGCAACGTCGAAATATTGTTGATTTTATCGTTTTTTCATCTTTTAGAAGTAACAAAAGACAAATTTTTTGAATTTTCGAAAATTTTTTATTAGAATTTGACTAATTTGATGTAAAATTAATTATAACAACAAAATGGACAATATCTCGACGTTAATACGGCATAAAGTTCTCCACTTAAGATACTGTATGAACTGGGAAGCTTAAATATTTGGTATTGTTGTTAATGAATACTGCTGCTCCTACGTCTTCGGAAGAGGGTACGGACATACCGAAGATACATGGATGTGCGCGGTGGAGGTCGCGGTCACGGTCCAAGTTTACATCGATGACGGGCAGAACATACCGAAGAAACCTTCCTTTCAGTGTTCTTTGTGGTTTCTGAGATGACTCAGATGTGTTTCGGGAAAGTTAGCTTTTTTACCTTATAAAATTATATACATGAGCAACAGTAGTGATGACAGTGAATACATGCCCAAAAGTGAAAAGTAATGGATCATTTGTAATTCTTTAAATCGCCAGGTTTCGGCTCATCAAAGGCAGTATCTAAGAGAATACCTATTTAAAGAGCTTAAGAAACACAACTCAGACAAATTTTATGCTTATATGAGAATGAGTCTGGATATATTTCAGTATAGTATACACAGTATTTCATCTTACCATATGTATCTCCAGCGAATGTCACGTGGTTTGAAAACCACCAATAAATTTGTGCGATCAACAGGTCGACCGCGATGTAAAACAAACTATTTTGTTCTGGCATCGACATCGCTGTAAACTGCAACGATAGGCCGCGAGGGTGAACGAGTGAAACATCCTTGGTATGTGCGAGATAATAAGAAAATAAAGGTTTTCTGTGATGAATCAGTGAAGATGTGGGTGTAATTTTTGTAATTCGAGACTATTTGTTTATAATTTTGATATACAAGATGTGGATTGGTATGATATTTATTATATTGCGTATTGCGTTAATTGGGTGTTTACACGTGGAGTTTTGATAACCTACGGATGAATGCTGTGTATTCTATGCTGTGACTAATAATTTTTTGGGAAAATTTTGAATGTAGCAGTGAGTTCTATTATAAAAAAGGTGGTGGGGAGGAGCTATTTTGAAAAATTGGTTTGAAATGTTTGCAAAAAGTATTTTTGTGAGCAGGAATTGATGGAAGCGATGCAACTCTTGAAGCATATGATAAACTGAGAATTTGCCGCCTGAAAGATAGTAATGGTTCACCCGGTTCGCAGTATAAGCTTTCTACAGGCGTTGTTCTATAAGCTCTTAAAATGATTCTTAATTCGATGTTGTGTATAGTATCTAGGCATTTTAATATTGAAAGGTGAGTAGCGAGCAACTCTGGGATTGCTATGGGAAATATCTTCAATGGGATTGAATTCGCAATGGTAAGGGGTCAGTCTTAATACATTATCTCTAAAGATATGTATAATCTTGTCTACTATAAATATTTTTGGTTTTTCGATCCTTTTGGCTAACTGTAGTAATTACGGCTTGAAAGAATCCTGAGAAAATTAAATATTTTTATTCGTTAACCATTATTTTATTTTATATACTGTATCGGTGTGTTTTATGGATTTTATGATCTCGTCCTGCCAAATCCGTTTTATTCTACCTCAAATAAAGGCACCTTAAACACTCGATTCTTTTATGAAAGACACTAGCCCTTTCACACAAGGCTTGTCTCTTGTGTTTCGTTTTGAACCTAAATACAATCTGTTTGAAAACTCTCCAGAGACTTACACTGGAAATTTCGAGTGTATTTCTGTCTTTTAATTTTTTTAACACTGTGTCTACAGAAACATCTCCTTTCTTTTGACGCTTATGTACGGATTGAACTGGTCACAAAGGGCCTCCATGGGCTTTTTCCGCAGTAAAATAAGCGTGCAAATTAAATATTACTACTTGATGTACTTGATTTTATCTAAAACACCTCTCGCCATTTTCGCTGTCAATATACAAACAAGCACTTTCCAATCACTATTACTACGATGACAAACTTATTAGGGTACCATTAATTTGCAACCGATTTGTCTGTATCGCTAAAGTAAGGTATCAGTTTATCCGAATGGTCAAAAACCCAAGTACAGGCTGTGAGGGATTCAATAAATACGGGGGTGGATGGATATAAAACTAACCATTGATAGAAAAAACAAGTTTTTTGGAATTAAATCGATTTATTTCTAACATAGTCCCCTTTTAGCTCGATACACTTAGTAAGACGATGTTCCAATTTTTTTATCCCATCCGAATAGTACTTTTGCTCGAGCTCTTCAAAATAGGCCGAAGTTTCATCGACGACTTCATCATTTGTTACGAAACGACGTCCTCCGAGCCATTTTTTTAGGTTTGGAAACAGGAAAAAATCGCTGGCGGCAAGTTCTGGGGAATACGGTGGGTGTTCAACCAATTCATAGCCCAATTCGTGTAATTTTGCCATGGCGACGGCCGATCGGTGAGCCGGTGCATTGTCGTGGTGAAGGAGCACTTTTTTGCGTTCCAAACCGGGGCGTTTTCGACACAATTCGGCATCGAATCGATCCAATAATGTTGCGTAGTACTCACCATGGATTGTTTTTCCTTTTTCCAAGTTGTCGATGTGGATGATGCCCTTCGCATCCCAGAAAACAGTCACCATCACTTTGCCGGCCTAATGTGCACTCTTTGCCTTCTTCGGCGGCCCTTCGTCGCGTTTGCGCCACTGTTTCGACTGTTCTTTGGTTTCTGGTGTGTAATAATGCACCCAGGTTTCATCAAAGGTCATAAATCGGCGAAAAAAGTCGTTCGGGTCACGCCGTATCATCGCCTAAAGCGTCTCCGAAGTGGTCACACGTTTTTGCATTTGATCGATTGTCAGCAAATGCGGCACCCATCGCGCGGATAGCTTTTTCATGTCCAAATGATGGGAATGATGTTGTGTACGCATTCGTAGGAAATGTTTAGGACCTCTATTAACTCGTGGAGCTTAATTCGACGATCTGTCATAATCATGTCATGGACTTTGTTGATCATTTCCGGCGTGGTGACTTCATTTGGCCTCCCGGTACGCTTATCATCAAAAACACTCGTACGACCACGAACAAATTCAGGTTTCCAAAATTTTACTGTTGCTAACGAAGGTGCAACCTCACCATAAACTTCGTCCAGGTCGGCTTTGATTTCCACATTCGTTTTACCCTTTTTGTGGATGAACTTAATCACCGAACGATACTTGACTTTTTCCATTTCTTCAAAAACACAAAATTTGTTTGCTTTTGATGGCTGTAAAAACCAAACTAATTGTTTTTAAAACTTAAAATTTTGACAGACGTCATGTCATGAATGGCAAATGTCAACACCGAAACCAAATTCGGTATCAAGTAGCGCCATCTATCAAAGGCTAGTTTAATACCAATGTATCCTCGTATCTACGCTTATCTTAATTTCTAAGAGCTCACTGATTAGAACCACATTAAATTCAAGATAACTAGTCTGGTTGTAACAAATATTTTGCAGGTAAATATAAAATAAAAATATGTTTCAAAAATCTAAATATTTTATAATTTTATTAACATGAAACTGTCTTTAATGTTGAGCAAAAATGGTAAATCTGTTAGACAAACTAACATTTCCGCATCAAATGTACAGTGCACATGAACTAAATCAAAAGGATTTACTATAAATAACTTCTTATTGATACTGTAAAAAAGATTATAAAAATATTTTTTTAATTCAATTTAAAATTACTTATTTTATATTTTCATGCTCTACATTAGAGTGGACCATTGGCTATCGATTGTCTAGCGATAATTTAAAACTGTCGCAAATTCTTGAAATATACTATAAGTACTGTATTACTAATATGTATTACTACTGTATTAAGTTTTGATGGCCTATGCGCTAACATTCTCTCTACTTTTTTTATTATTTCATACTTATAATAAATTATAAAATAAAATAAACTGGAATGAAAAAATCACAATTTTCACGTACAAGATTTATGTTAGATCTTTTCGATTTCTTGGGCGTCCTTCTTATTAGAATATACCAATTTACGTTTTCACTTTACTTCTGACACAGATGTAAAATGGGATCTGTCGTCCAAGATAATTTTCATGCTGGCTGAATTCTTAAGATCTACGTTTTCGTTTTTCGCTTTCCACTATATTCTTATGGCGGCTTTCCAGTAGTATATTTTTTACTTTACGTTACTCTGAAATTTCTTGTTCTAATAATAAAATTTCAACAAGCTTCCACGACCGAAAGTAACAGCTACATTTTTATTTTATTTGTAAAAGGAAAGTTATGTATAGGAGCTGCCGATCCGATTCGTTTGAAATTTAAAAATATAATATCACTAATAAGTATAAATTTTTGTATTTAACTATAATTAATTCTTCTAAAGTATGCTCCCACTTTGCTCTATTTTAATAGTTCAAATTACTCTACTTTCACTAAACCTTACATAAAAAGATTGCTTCTCTAGGAAATATTAAACAACAAAACTAATTGTACAAAAATTCAAGTAGTATTGTCTACTAAATTCTTTTTTAATATTTATTAAGCAATTAACATAATATAGACTTTACCTCGAGTAAAAACTCCAAAACTCACAATACAACTTGACAATGGATACGATAATTACGAACCAAGCAATTATTACAATACAATCAGAAAAATATTTTTCGTTTGGCTCCCATTTTACAAACAAAATCAGTATGAACGCAATACAATTCTAAAAATATACCTTTATTCCATTTCATAATTTCTACAGTAATATATTTATTGTATACTAGTGACTTTGCCCGTCGCATGCAACGGGGATCCAATCAATTATCATCTACAGTCAGTCATTACATTTTTAAAATAATAAACTATATAATATAATCTGCATATTATAATCCAAGTCAATATAAAGTATGATCAGGTTCACTTCTGACTTGACATCACGTTTTTTTTAATATTTTTTTCACTACTACTCGCCTTGTTTGTTTTTTCTATCTAAATATATTCGTGGTATCCTTCCCTTTCATTTAACGTATAACACGCTCGAATCGGACCAATAACAAAGGAGATATGATGTAATGTCCTCTTAGTAATGCCGCAATCTGTGTTTTTTCAGTCTGTCTCAACATATTCGCTACCCCCTCTATTTTCCAATGAAGTATCATACGTCACGATCCGACGAACTATTCCACCCCACCAAAAATATGTGCAGAATGAACCTTGGCATTTTCTTATGGGATTTTACACGGGAAATCAAACAGAAACGGTATAGCAGCGTTTTTATATGTATAGCTTTTACTTAATTTTTATTTAATCTTATTTAGTTTTAATTTTATTTTATTTTGGTAAAGCGTTGACGTTTTTTTAAACGTCATTTTATTTTTATAGTAAGTGTATGTTTATCTTACCCAGTGACATATATTAAATAACTATTATACGTCATTGATCTTACCTTACAATTACAGTAACCTATATTTTTAGCAATTTTCGAAAAAATTAATTACGCTGAAGTTGTAAAATTTCTGGTTAACAATATTTTAATCATCAATTTGTAGATTGAAATGTCAAATGTTGATAATTCAGATTTCTTTCCTAGGTGGCGTCGTTACCTTACAGGACAAACGGTGTGACCTGTCATCATACCTTTGTTATAGATAGATATTGTATATATTGTAGGATATATTTAGTAGAAAAAGTCACAATAAAATATAGAAATAAGTAATATATGTTTGCACCACAAAATGAAGAAGTTAATATCTACATTTGATGAAAGTTTCGGAAAGTTTCGACATTTATATGGTTTTATTTTGAAGTTCTAAATAAAATTACAAAAGTTTTTACGAACCGAACGGTCGGAAAACTTTTTTCGTAGGAGGATAAAATAAATTAGTGATATCATTGTTGTTTTGATTCCAGAAACTGAAACGGAGTTTGACAAATAAATAGAGAATACTTATCAGAAGTTCGGTAGTCGTAATAATTGAACATATATAAAAAATCATTCAGTTTATTTACGAAAGACATTTACAGTCCATCTAATTTACTTACCGTTGCACGCCATTATCATTGACAGAGATCAAAGTTGACATAGTTGCCAAAGTATAAAAAAATCCTGAATCCATTTTAAATCAAATAGATCACATAATTATTGCAAAAGTGGATTATACAACAAAACAAATTAATATTTAATCTAAATAAATAGAAACAAAACAAGAGTTAAAAAATAATCTTGTTAACAACAATTTGAGCCGTTTGTATGCGTCGTATAAATATGTAAAATGGAATACTTAAACAAAAAAAAAAACACTTTTTTCATTACTTATTAACATTAGTCAACACCGCAACTGTCAAATGAGTGTTACCAATTTAAGCCAAAATATCACCTTCGTTCGATTACAGTTACAGTGTGTTCCGAACAAATGTTTTTCATAACAACGCTTTATAATGCATTTATACAAATTAAATGAAACATATTATTGTGTATTTCTTTAAGTTAACATTAATAGAAATCTTTAAATATTATTTCTACGCGTATATAATAAAATATGTCTAGTGGCTGTAATGCCAGTATACTCGGCAAAGTGATTCTAAAAAAGAACACACCTACCGCCTAAATATTTCGTGTTGGTATCATGTGACCTCACGAAAATGTAACGTACAATGTATAAATGAATGGACAGAAAATAGAAAAAAACGAATGGAATAAGTACATAAGCAGAATGGAGGAGACCCGTGTCGTCAAAATAGCAAGAGATAAGTCACCAATCTGCAGAAGAAGTATCGGAGGACCGCGCAAAAGATGGAGTGACAACCTTCCATACACATATTAATCCGCCAATGAACAAGCAGAATTGCTTATAAAGAGGAAGATGAAGAGATAAAGCCGATTTCATTTGCGGCAACTTACAAAAATTGCATACGAAAGTTGCATTCTTCACCTTTAAAATGCATTTCGCGCTCGTAGCTTACATTCAAATTCACCGATTACTTCAATCGTTGTTTCGGAGAGAACGGTTCAGTCTACACAAAAAGTGTCAATAAACATTTTTGTTCAAAATTATCTTAGCTACATTTTTTATTTGAAATATTTTTTATACGGCGTACAGATTCTTGGTAAATCAATTTTTTCAGTTTCCTCCCAGAAGGAAAGTTTTACGGGAAAGCCGGGGGAGTGGTAAAGTTTTTTGCATACTTTTTGGTGTCCCAAAATTAACATTCTCAGCAAAATTTAGCTTGTTCATATTATTTTTAGAGGTTCTAGAGGTCTAGAGTCTCTGACGACTAGAATAATAGATTTGATTTTCAAATAAAAAATTAGTTTCTTGTAAAATTTATTGTTAAAAGATATTATTTATAGCTATAATATATAAATATTTAAGTTTCTTATCATTTCATAACCTTTTCTACTAATAATAATAAGAGAAAAGTAAAATTTTGCAACATAAATATTTATTTTAAATTGTTTAAACAAATTACTCGGCCAAATAAATATTTCACAAATTAACTAAACACATTTTGATGATCTATGCCACGAGATACCCCAAATTAAAGAAAACATCAATTTTCGTTTATTAGAGTTTAGTTTTTGAAATTGTAAAATCGCTTCGCTTTTAAACCCTTGATCTTTGACGCATCACAGACGGCTCATTTTTAAAGGAATCGTTCTTAATTTTTTAAAGGAATCGTTCTTAATTTTTTTGGTCTAAATTTAACCTCTTAATCTTTCAAATGGTTCTTTTTAAATTTTTTAAATTTTTGAAAAAAAGTGCTCGGGTTTTAAAAAAATAACTTTCTACATGTTATTGAATCTGCGGTATATTAATTGTTCATAAACTTAAAAATAACAGTACTTTTGAAAACCAACCTGTATACGAGTAGTAAATTACCTAAAAGTAAACACTTCAATTTCTCTGTCACTCTTTTATAGCTTATACTCTTTTATGTTATAGCAGGTTTTATAGACTGTTTTATAATAAAAATCAAAGATCATGATTTCCATTGCAATAAAATTTAATAAGTTAATACCAAAATCGTACAATTATTGAACGTTTTAAGCCAATCAGATCAAATTTTTAGTAGTTACAATAAATTTAGTGATGTCCTTAATTTACGTTATTATATTAATGAATTTCATGTAATAAAATAAATCCATTTATTTACCGTAAACTACGGTATATTTCATACTTCGTTTTATATAATAAAATAAATTCATTTAACCAGTTACCGTAAATTACAGTATATTTCATTCTTTGTTTCAGTGCTGAAAGACGAACCAGAAGACCTAACTCACTTGGCTCCAGTAGCGGGAGACGTGTGCGTTCCTCTGGAAGATCACATATTTCTTCCAGACATGCTAGACGATATTCTTTTGAAGGATAATTTTGGACCTTTGTTAACAGAAGAACCGTCTGATCCATTTATTGCATACAGAGACTTCCAAGACACGTCCCCGCAATTGTTATCACCGAATCTATCGAAAGTAAGTAATGTGGCCTGATAAAAAACTTGTTAAATTGGTTATTTGCCTATATAATTTATAGTTAACGATCGTTTCGAGTATATTGTGTGACCTTAATAGTTTGGATATTTAGTTGTTTAAAACTTGTTATTTTAGTATCTTACTTTTCATGTGAATAGTATCACAGTTATTGATTATTTATTTAGCATATGGCACAAGACATGGTAAGTTTACATTATATATATATATATATATATATATATATATATATATATAAATGGGAAACAAATATAAATATATATATAGATATGGTCACACACTCCGTGTTCTATTATTATGCGATATGGTTTATATTTATTGACTGGGTCAATATATCCGATGAAGAACTTTCAGTCCAGAGCGTCTGCCATTCGGAGTTGATGTTGAAATTGTGCTTATAACAATGGCGGTTTCCTAGATGGAAGACGGTTTATTGGCAGATACGGAATATCCTCATGGATGGGGAGTTGTGTGCTACTAATTATTTTTATATGTTCTTTATCAGGGCGTTTTGTCTTGTTACGGCAGGTGGAGGTATGTGGCTGAGTGTTAGGAGCCAATAAGATGCATCCACTAATCGTTCTCACATTGCCATAAGCTGCGTGTCCACTTCCTTTGTATGTAGCTGTTTATCCATACCGGTACACAATACTCAGCCACAGAATACACCAGATTAATTCCAGATGTTCGCAATGTATCGGCTGCCCCAGCTAGTTACGTCTCTATAAAAGGTTATTTTGGACCTCTAATTCGTTATTGTTGTTAAGGTTGAAGCAGCTGACTTCAGTTTTATTCAGGTTTTGTATTATTAACCGCTACTAAATGAAATGTTGAAATAACTTTCTAGTGTTGGTTTTAGGCAGATCTGTGATATATAAATCCAATAACATCGGACTGATCCTTGAGGTAAACCATTGTTGAGTTTTTTTTTGTTTTTTCCCGTGGTTATTACCGTGAATCACTTGGAAGTGTCTATCAGAAAGCATGTTGTTTATCAGTCGCAGTGTTTTATAATAAGAGATCTGTTTCGCCAGCTTGAATAGGAGCCCTTCTTTCTGGACAGTATCGTAGACAGCTGTCGGGTCCACGAAAACTACGGTTCTTTTTTTTGTTTTAGTCAGCCTGAGTACTTGATCTTTACTGGTTACTTTAGCTCTGAAGTCTGCTTGTTCGGGTAGAATATTTTCCAGAATTTATGTACCTATTCTGTTGAGGAGAAGTCGTTCTAAAAGTTTATAACAGCAGCAATTATTTTACTCACTTTAAAAGCTTTTAACAATAGTTCATATGTGGATGTGTCAGTAAAATGTGAATAGCCATTTCTGTGTCTTTTTTCTGCAGTGGAGTAGAAACTGGCGATGTCCAGTTTATTTATTGATTTATTTGAGTTTTCAAGTTCATTCAATAACTTGTTTTCGAAACCAAAAACAAAAATGCCTATCTGATCTGTCCCTTTATTTTTAGACTTTACTTTAATAAGATATTTATTTTAATAAAAATATATCTATGCATCAATATATATACGTATCAAGATTGTCAAATGTCATATAATTTCCAATAAAAAATGTCTAGTCGCACCTAATTTAACCTAACCTAAAATCTGTTAAAATAACCGAACGCTTCATCGTTCAGTTTCTCCTACTGATATTACCGATTATCATCGTAATTCTAACTTTAGATGGCGTGGTACACGTGTACTTCAGTCCATGCCTTTACCTTGCCATATAGTTGTAGTACCTCAAATTTTGAATTACAGGAAAGATTTAGCTTCCTTTTCCTCACATTAAATATAAATTCCGATTCTATTCTTATTATCTCTAGAACTTGTTGGTTTGTAACTCGGTCAACCTAGAATTTAAGAATGTTTTTTTATTGAGAGCCCAATCTTTCCATAGAGGATGATTTTAATTCTCAGGATAGGAGATAGTCCTGTTAATGTGAACAGTTTATTCATTCTTATAAAAACTGATCACTTTTTCTATATCTAGACACGATTTCTTGTTTGTACTGAAGATTTTCGGTCGTTAGAATGCCAAGATCTTTGTAATGTGTAGGCTGTCAGATAGTATTTCATTTTAATATATATGTGATCTGTAGAGTTGTTATTTACATTTATGTTGAGACGATATTTTATACTGATTTGTGTTACTTTATTCACTGGTGCCTGACGATCATTTTTACATAACCCCTTAAATCATTTATAACAATATTTGTTAATCAATATCATTTTTTACGGAAACATAAAGGAGGGTAGGTTTTTTTTGTGTTTTTTTTTTTAAATTCTATTCTCTTATAGTATAACTTTGCAAGAGCATCCGATGCAAATTTCAGAGTGATAGGAGCAAAATTGATGGAGTTATAGGCATTTAGAAGTGAGTGAGTGAGGTGGGTAAGTGAGGCGAGTGAATGAGATGAGTGAGTAAGGTGAGTGAGTGATGTGAGGGAGTGAGGTGACTGAGTGAGGTGAGTGACAATTTTTAGGTACGATATACTTTAGTAGAGAGAGCTGATTAACTGGCAACACTGCAAATATAACTTAAAACGAGTCGTATTACAATCTATTTGAGTGTACTAACGATAATTCAACAAGACGATTCTTGTCATGCTTCTCAATTATTTATATCGAAGAGAAGAATAAGTCAAGGCAATTGTTTTAAAAAATGATTTATAGCTTACACCGAATCGTGTATTTTCAATTATTAATTGATAGAAACTTTATGAACAAGGCTTAAATTAAAGAATCGATTGAAATCGGGTCAAGCTTCAATAATACTAATTTAATATTGTGATTTTAAATATCCATGTAAATGAATACCATCAAATCAAAAATGTAGAGGCAAATATCTAATTTCTTATAAAACCTTGCTCAACATTTTTCTCGAAGTGATTTTTCTAATATATTCTTTTTTTAGCACTCAGACTGCAGTTTACCTTCCCTCAATAGTCCATGCGATTCCCTAATAGACGATGAGCACACGTCATCGTTTATGAACCTCCACATGGATGAGGACATCGAATTATTGAAACCTCCATACATCCCCATGAACATAACTGACGATCTGCCGATGTTGGTGTCGAATGATCTAATGTGGAGCACAAGCGACAAAAAGACGCAGCATTCCGAAAGTAATTCGAGTTTAGCTCAATTATTATCAAACTCGTTAAACAAACGCCAATTAAAACAGAGCGACCACGGGGGAGGAATATTGTGTAAACAAGAAGTTGATGATGTCTATAATATAAAAAGTAAGTAAAGTTCATTATATATAATAGATATGGAGCAATTTAGGTAATATTCTATTGCTATTTTATTATATTGCTATATAAGCTCTCTGCTCTCGCGAAGGGTAGTCGGGTTTGGTAGAGGGAGAGCACGTGCACTTCTTTTAAGTCGGTCTCCTTCATCACGATCAGGCTCCATTCTATATCGTGTTTCGAGGCCGCGGCATTACAAAAAGTGGTTTACTGAAGCAATCAATTTGTAATAAAGTTTTTAGAAGCGTGTTTACAACATTCAAGACAAAAAGAATGCACTACAAATACACTGACCCGCAAAAGTAACTGGACACGTGAAATTCCATGGATTTCTACATTTAGTTTTGTTCAATTGCCCTGTATAATAATTAAACATATTTATCAAAATATAAATTGCAATATTCTTTCATTTGTTATTTTAAACAGTTAAAAAGTGTAATTTTCTTCGATATTAAAATATGTAATATTTATATTCGAAATAAATCGAATATTTACTTAAAATAATGCTTGTTAAATTTATTGTATTCCTTTTTGGTGTGTGTTGGATGTTGGCTGCTTTTTCGGAAACAAAAGTGTTTTTAATAGCAAAGAATAATTTGTAATGAGGCCAGATCAAGTAGCAAAAGCTGTTACTCTTCATAAGGATGTTTTAGAACGATTTTGAGAAACTGGTTCTTACTCAAGAAGACCTATACAGTGAATACCAAGGTCAACAAACGATGTGGAAGATTGCTTTCTTCTTCCAATCCAAGACTTCAAGAGCGGACAGTGACTGCTACAGCTTTGACTACACTCATAGATGTTCATGGTACCGTAGTTTCACCTGACACCGTACGTCGGAAGATTAAGCGAACAAAATTTATCATCTTATGTACCTACTACAGACCCTTTATTAGACGCAGCTCATCGAATACAACGCTTGGTATTCTGTCATGCTCACGCTGATTGATATACGGAAAATTGGAGAAACGTTGTGTTTACAGACGAATCTCATTTTACGAGATATTTACCTGCTCCCTCAAAGATTGTGGGGGAGGCCAAATGTTGCTTAATTGTTAGAGTACAGCTTGGTGGTGGAGGTATAATGGTGTGAGGCGGCATTACAGTGGAAACACATTCAGAACTTGTTAATGTTAAGGCAGGTGGCTGTAATGCTGATTGGTACATTAGGGAATGTCTAGAAGAACACGTGTTACCTTCTATGAATTTTGTAGGTGAAGATTTTCTTAATGCAGGATAATGCTCGGCCGCACATAGCTAGGATAAAAATGCAATACTTTACACATATTAGTATTCAGTTACTAGTCTGGCCTCCTAGAAGTCCAGACCTTAAACCGTTAGAGCATTTGTTGGAGAAGCGGTAGTTACGGAAAATTATGATGAGTTTGAAACTTTGGTAGTGTTAGAACAGACCCTAAAAACGGGTTTTTTTGCTTTGATTTAGTTTATTCTAGAAGGGATAAGAGCAATTATTCAAGTGCGAGTAAAAAATAGTCGATTTTAGTATCCACATTTTAGAAATATTTTATGATTTTGATTTTAAAAATATCGTACTCAGGAATAAAAAAAATTGTAAATTTTTATTTGTCATAACATTAGTCAATATTTTGGAATATATTTTTTATTTTATGGCTTGTTACTAAATATACCATAAAAATAATTTTATTTAAGTTTTTCTAATACTTTTTATTTTACTTAAAATAAACTTAGTATCCGGTTACTTTTGCGGGTCAGTATACATGTAGCACGTTTAAAAAAGTAGAATGATTTAGTTAGAACAAATTTTAAAATAAATTTATTATTATTTTAAAACGTGAACTTTAGGGAAACGTAACACATTGACCCAAACCGAACTGCGCCGAAAACTTCCGAGTAGAATATTTTTGCAGCGCGTAGCGGTGCGCTGACTAGTGACTCTAGTGAGCGCTGCCACAACGGAACCAACCGGAAAATGTTGAATACTTACCTAAAAATAAAGTTCTAAATGTTGTATTTTGTTATGTGAGATCGGTTTTTACAATAGATATGAGTTCTTGATGTTGTTTTATTCTGAAGTATTGATAAAATAAAGTAGCAAATTCACTTTCCGTGTTTCGCACTTTACAAAAATGTCATGCAAACTCTTCCTAGCACTCATGCATCCTCTCACAATAAATTAACAATAATAATTTTTGGATCCATCTTCCATGAAATATGTAAATCCATGAAATCTGATTGAGCTGACGTGATTTTGCTGGTAAATGTCCGTCGCGGCATTTGATTGCGGGCTGTAGCGGTGCGTTCCGTGGAAAATGGTATATTTGACTTGTTTTTTATTCTATAATGTAACATTTCAAGTGAGGAATTAATTAGTATTTGTTCACTGGCAATTCACATTATAAATCACGTTTCGTTACAACTAAATATATATCTTTGGTTCGTAAATCTGAATTCAGTTTGATTTAGATTTCAGTAATGCGCGTTATCTGCAAAATTTTATTCATCTAGGTATGTGTAAATATTTTAATTATGACATTTTTCGTCCTAAATACACATATTTATCTTTCCCGTAAATTTAGTACTCAAAACGAAAAATATTTATATTTTTATATGACATAGTTAGAGAACTCTAAAGGCCTCAATCTCATTTAAGAATTTAAATAAATTCGTAGACGAGAAAAATATTTTACCTGCATCACCGCAAGGAAATTAAATACAGATAATGGAGGTTTTAAACAAATCCTTTCTCGGAATAAAAAGATTACATTATCGATAAGATCGAAATATGACTGCTCTGAATTTCCGATGATAACCATGTTATCATCGCTCTTCCTATGCACGTAGCGTGAATATAAAAAGGTTATATTATAAAAATAAAAATAAATTCGTAATTCTCGTTAAATGATCACTTGCTTTTTACTAAAATGTAAATGTTTCTTCTGAATATTTTCTTGAGCACTTGTCTTCCTTATGCAGTACAAAATAGTGCATATATTCTAAATAACACAAAATTGAAGGTCCGTGGATTGTATGATATATTGTAAACAACCTAGTTTCATCCATCATCATCAACAATGCACCAAATATTCTTAAAAGCGTAAACTTGTGAAGCATCCCCAAATATAGAAAAATATTACCCCTTTTACAATGGGAAACACACCGCTTCATTTCCGGTTAAGCATTCATCTCTGCATCAAAAGGGCATGTCGCAAAAGATCATAGTAATTCATGTAATAAGTGTACGAAAAGGCCTAATAATTGAATTTAATGTTTCATTTTTGAATTTTTTTCTACTGCCTTGTAGTTCTGGTAGGTGTCAGCGTTCACCTTCTTCATTGTTGATTTAACAATATGGTTGTGTTATTTGTTCCTTTCGGAAGTACATGGGGTGCGGTAAAAATTTCACACGTCTCGCATATAACGGATGCACGTTTCTTCCAGACTCGTTCCAACTCTTAATTTTACCTTACAGCATCAGTTTTGGTATGAAATATCGTGAAACATGCCAGCAAGTGTGTTACAGTTTTAAAAAATCGTCTCCCTGTGTCTGCTCTTCTCAATACTTAACATGTCATGTTCGCGAAATTTTAGATAACCTAAGTAGGGTCCACATCTCTAATGCTTCAATACGGTTCACTGTTCTTAATATGAGTGGCCAGGTTTACTGTAAAATATAATGCAAGACATACATAGTCGTTGTAATTTCAATTGCAATTTTGATATCTTCCAAATCTTAGTCCCATTGTCGAAGTTTTATTTTTTGTTAAGATTAGAACTTAGTTATTTAAACTACGGAACTTTTTTTTTGTTGTCTGCATGTTAAGAATCACAGGGGCAGTATCGTCGGCATAACGAATAGTTATTCGTAGATTTGTTTGAATGGAATCCAATAGTATCGATGATAGGATGAGATCCTGAAGGATTCATTTTAGGATTCCAAGTGACAGAGTTTCAACAAGAACAAGGCTTCTCTGTCCTCAAACCTTTATTAAAACCTAAAATTTCCGAATACGTTGGCTATATGAGTATTAAACATGTTTTTATATTTTAAATGCACTGTTTCATTTTATTACAAAAATGGTTAAAGCATGATTCTAACTTTTTCTTCTTTTTTTTTCAGATATCCGAAAGTCGTGGAACGACCAAAACAATCTGTCACCAAAATCGAGTGCCATCAACAAACTAGACCGTACCCAGAGTACGAAACGTTCAAATTGTACCATATACGACCATGTCAGTAAAAAAACCCGCAACGAACCCAAAGAAAAAATGTCATCCGAACTCCTACAGCAGTTAATATCAAATAATCACAATAGAGGACGACAGAGGGATAAAAATAATTGGTTACTGAAGAGCGGTTCACAAAAAGCAGCATGTATATCGCAACCGAGCGATAGCGTTTTAATGAACCTGCTGGTAAGCGGTTTCGATATTAGAGCCGGTTACATCTGTCTCGCTCCAAATAAATCGAAAAGATAGAGAGAACAAGCCTCGAATTTGATTGTGCGCTGTTAAAATTGGATGTTACCGCTACAAAATGGTGTATTAACGGAATTAAGTTTCTGTGGTCGGAAACTGAAAGGGAAAAGTCACTTTGCGGGAGTGTGAATAGAGTTATTTTTTTACAAATCCGAAATATTAAATACAAAGATTTTCGTTAATAAATGTTTTGAATACTGATTTGTTGTTTTTCTTTATTTGTCCTAATCATCGTAAAGTTTATAATGGTATTTTCGATGACATACTTTTAAAATAATGCAGTTGCTGTTTTACTCACACAAGTTTCACAAATATTTTTCAAATATTTATTATTATTATGACTATTTAGAAACGTTTGGACGGTTTATTATGCGTTGATTTGTACAATAGAAGGCGTACTTTGCTCAGAAAAGTTCTGCGTTTCAGTTTGACTATTCTTAATAGAATATCAAATAATTACCAATTTGGAACTTTTTAATTATCTTACCTACCGCTTACTAATTGCAAGTTTTGGATTAAGGTACTGTGCACAAGCATTTGTTTTTATGCTATTTAAACTATTAATTGTTCGAATGGAAACGGACGAATTTTTTTATTTTGTTTGTTTTTTTTTTCTTTCAAATATTGTAATAGATTAGAATAGTCTCTATTTTTCCGTTTGTAATCAATTTGTGTATTTAATTGGTAAATAGATTGAAAAGACTGTAATTATCTTTGGTATACATGAGCATATTTTTTCTCAATATTAACCTTTGTCCCAATCATTTTCTTTGCCAGTAAAGGGGCTATGACAGTACGGGACCACAATAATACTTTTTCCCTAGATGTGGGGAAAAATGAGGCATTTTAACGTAAAAGAGGGGTCATTTTGATGCAAAAACGGGTCATTTTGACGTAATGTTGCCTAGATCTGGGGAAATTTGAAAAAAATTAAGGTTTATTCTGCTCAGGTTCATTTTTGGCTCTTTGTACTGTGGGTAGAATAGTTTGTCGTATCGTGACGTATGAAACGTTGATGGAGAGAGGTGGGGATAGTGGATATGTTCAGACAGAAAAACAAATATGGCGGCATTGCCAATAGGGCATTACATCATATTTCCGTTGTTATTGCTGTTATGTTGTGTTAACTTCCCTAATTAGATTTCTCAAGTTTATATCTTTGATCATGCCAGTATTATTTTCACATACATCTCTTGTCTAGCTGTTTACCTCTTGGTCTTCCTCCCCTACTCTTTTTAGAAAATTGAACTCAGCATGTCTTCCTATTATCTTAATACATGCTCTCTAATTTTGGCATCAATTGTTACCACACCAAGCCGTCCCCTAATTTTTCAAATGTTAATTTTTATATTAATTATTTTTGTAATTTTTTTGGTTCCTATCTCCTATGTGATCTTTAACTGATTTGAAATTGTTTTTCATTTTCTTATTTAGTTCTTATATTAAATACACAATCTTCATCCATCGTGCTGTAATGTGGAAAATATCAGGGGTACTGTAAGATTTTAAGATGGCTACCGAGATAGTTTTTCGACTTAGATGCTTATGGGGGACAAAAAAATGTGCAAAAAAATCTTCTAATCTTTTCAGTTTTATGAAAAAATTCGTTTAAACGAAGCGGTTTTAAAATGTAGATACTTTAAACGCTTTTCGCATTAATTGTGTTGATAAAACAGTGAGTGAATAGCAGATAATACTTTAGCTTAACAATAACTACTACCTCACACATAAAGCCATGAATAAATGCCGGAGAAGCGATCCCTTCCGATAGCATCTCCTGTCTGATGAGTAGCTCGAGTCAAAAATGCGCCATTTCACGCACCTCCCCATAAAATCCTTTTACTGTAAAACTTTCTGTCCTTTTTTCTTTCGGAAAACCACATGTGATGATTAAAACCGTAATAATTCAATATTATGTCTTTTTATCTACTCTGCTCAGTTGTATCACACATAGATATCTAATTAGCTAGTAGACCTATAGAGAAACATTAACATTACAAGACTGCCCATTCATATTGCTAAGAAATACTGTTAAAAAAGTGTTTATTTTATAAATGAACAATATTCATAGAAAATTAGCATCAGTAGTGATTCCATGCATTTACTAAACAAATAAAATAAGTAAACAGAGCTGTGTCAAAATCTTGTAGATGGGGCAAGTTTATTTTGGATTTTTATCCTTTTTAAAATTACAGTACAGTAAAAATCCAAAGTGAATTTAATTCAATAAGTTAACGTTTGAAGTCAATATATAATAAAACTACTTTGTTCTTGTTTATTGGGAATATAAGTTCACTGATTAAGAAAGTAAGAAACTGCTGTGAGCTATGAAACTAGGTATTTTATGTGATACAAAACTTTCGATACAAAATTCAAAATTTTAACTATAAAATTGTGTATGAAAAAAGTTTTTCATCAGAATGTCTTCATTTATTAGATTTATTATTTGGATCTGGATACATAGTATTCCGAAAATACCATTAATGTTTCCTTGCGATTTTAGGACTAAAATAAGGAAAGCAACAGTTTGTGTGACAAAGTATTTACACAATTACACTCTTCAAATCGTTATTGTAAAAATATCACGCTACTATACCCATTCCTAATCTTCCTCCGATATGGAATAGTATATTTCTAACAAAATCGGTGTCACGTCATTATTTACATAGATTAGATGAATCTTACTAAAGCACGAAGATGAACTTTAGAATAAAAAAAACTTACAATGAAGTACAAACTTTTAGTGTAATTGGTATATTTGTAAAATAATGAAAATATCCAAATGGATTACAATTTTTAAAACGTTTTCAGTCCTATCAGAATATCATCAGTGAAACCTGAAAGTAAGTAATCTCACTTTAATTTAATAAACAAAATGGGTAAAATTTTCACAAAAATTTTCATAACATTTTAAAATGTAAGGTCTTTATACCGTTTTGAATGTGGCTTTTTGCAAATGTTCAAGTAAGTAATAATACCACATGTTTATGATTAACGGTCAAACTTTCCCCCTTTTGATCATTAAATTTAAGTGGGAGTACGTAAATTATGAAATGGTTGTCGATGTAAATTTGTAACATAACCTTAAAATTTTCTGTCATAAACAAGATTTGCCAGAACTTTTCCAGCAACTTACTTTAATTTTTTTTTTTTAAATAGATAACTGGTTGATGAGGATTTTATGGTAGCTAAACTAACTACAACAACAAAGGATTGTGCATAGAGACTTTTCTTTCCACATTATTGGTTACTTATTGTCAAATTTCACTGATGATGGTCTGATTGGACCAAAAACGATTTGAAGAACTGTAATTCTTTGAGATATTTTCATTATTTTAGTAATTTTACAAATATACCAATTACACTTACAATGAAGCTTTTACTTCATTGTAAGTTTTTTTTAAACTAGGACATACAACCAATCACTGGGAATTATCCTTTTATAAAGAACTTTAGAGTTTTGTTCTAAATATACATTACATTTTGACAATGTCATTTAAGGATTATTAGTTTAGTTTTTAAAGTTATAACTAAATGATAGTTCTATGACAATATATTTTTGTCATGACGTGAAACGGTTTTTGTAAGGATACAATTAATACGTACATCAATTAGTAAATGCAAATGTGCTCAAAGGGGTCACTTTCCCTATACTAGCCCTTGGACTACGGAAGTAGTCTTTATATAGATAATTTATTGTCTATGACACATAGTCGCGTATTATTAATGTTGCGGTCATATCCAGTGTACCTTTGGTCAATTAAGAAAAACGTTTATGGATATTTCGGAGAGACGATCTAGAATCCTATCCGAGAAGAAATTACTTAATGTCGTGATTGGTTTCTTTAGATTTTGCTTATGTGCTTAATTGAATATTTTACGAAACATAGAGGGCGAACATTATTTGTAACAATGAAAACCCAAGATCTACAACTGAGCAAACTACCTTCATAATATAACCTAATACCTAAAAGCTAAAGGTAATGGAAAATCCGAAGGCATGCCTCAAGGTGCAAGGTTTCAGGAAAATTTTTATGTGTGTATGGAGAATTCTCTAGGTTATTTCTACAGGTCTGATGCCTAGAGGCCAGAAATAATACCAAAATCGTCTTGCCTCAACTTTGGTTTAATTTTTTTTTTAACGCTCGCTTAACTCCGAGATTTTCTGTGATATATCTTGTCGAGAGAATAGAGCATAAAACACAATCTCTAAAAATTCTAGAATACTTAGAAGCTCTATATATATATATATATATATATATATATATAGAGAGAGAGAGAGAGAAAAGGAGTACGACCGTCAATCCAAAATAAACTAAGGTACACTCGAAGAGTGGTGGGTTTTTCGGTCAAAGTGGAGAAATAAAAGACAAAGAAGGTGGCTACTTCATCTATTTATTGAAGACGTTTCGCTTTCTGCTCAGAAAGCATCATCAGTTCATCTAAAAAGAACAATATGAAACCAAAACATCCAAGGAGAAGTTACAACAAAAGTGTGTTACCTTACAAAGACATGTAGCAGTCAATGATGTTAAAAATATGAAAAAACTTACGAAACTGGACATTCAGAGTTAACGTTGTATAAAATAATTAATTGAAACTAGGTATAGCTGGCAATTTAACAAAATTAGCACAGCAAAAGAACATGTGATAAAAATACATGTATTAAAAAGTTATTATAAAAACTTAAGTAAAAAACATTAAGGTTTATTTTAAAGTGTAAAGAACTAAAAAGATCATACGAATGCACTTCCAACAAATTTATTTAATAAATTAGCTTTTAATTTTAACTTTAGGTAACATTATAAGTTATTTAGAATAATAGTAATAAGATAAAATGAAGTTACCAGTCTTTAGCTTACTGAGACTCGCCGATAAATGAATTTACAAGTTTAACACCCACGAAAACACGTGAAAATAGGTCTCCTTGAGGTCAGAGTGACATAAATAGCAAGGCAACCTACCAACTTCTATATATAAGGCGGTATATTCAAAATTTGTGATAAATTTGGTTGACAGCTTGTCGTTAAAAAACCAAGCAATGAAAGGAAAAGGTGGTTGGAATCACCACTCACCCCAACAGTGATTGATCTGTCAACACAGAACAAAGCATGCGAAGTCAATCCAAAATATCATATATTATAATATTATGACGTCACTAGTTAGCCAGCTAACAGGTGAAGATTAATACAAATTTCCACAGTCCAAAGGCTCAAACATTTAGGACCGTATGAGAAAGATTCTATGAATCAATTTCAGTTTAGTTTTATCAAATAAGTTTATCAAAAAGAACAATTACTTAATTATGTAAAAGTGATATTGACAAATATTAATAACATATAAGTTGATAAAACTAAGTTAAGGAATGAATAATTTATTTTATTTTATTTTTATTTAAATTTATTATATGAAAATGTAATAACAAAACCCCAATGTGGGACAAAATTTAAGTAAACAACATATCAAGCCTAATTCTGTAAAATTAATGCATGATAAATTTGACTCAAATTACTAATGTCGGTTCTCTTATTAAGGGTATTAGGATGTTTTAATATTGAACACATTTCTAAAAACTGTCTTTTTACGAGATTGCGTTCAGTGCCAAGAATTTTAACTTCATTAAAGTTTACTTCGTGCTTAGTGTTGATAGCATGTTGGGCAAGAGCACAAGTATGCTTAGATAAATTAATATCACTGCGGTGAGTCGTGAGACGCTATCTCAGTGATCTCCCTGTCTGACCGATGTAACATGAGTCACACTCAGCACAAGGTATATGATATATTACATTAACTTGTTCCAGAAGGGACAGAGGTGTTTTAGTTTTAGAAAACAAATTCCTGACAGTCTTAGCATTCTTAGCAAGTTAAAATTAAAAGCTAATTTATTAAATAAATTTGTTGGAAGTGCATTCGTATGATCTTTTTAGTTCTTTACACTTTAAAATAAACCTTAATGTTTTTTACTTAAGTTTTTATAATAACTTTTTAATACATGTATTTTTATCACATGTTCTTTTGCTGTGCTAATTTTGTTAAATTGCAAACTATACCTAGTTTCAATTAATTATTTTATACAACGTTAACTCTGAATGTCCAGTTTCGTAAGTTTTTTCATATTTTTAACATCATTGACTGCTACATGTCTTTGTAAGGTAACACACTTTTGTTGTAACTTCTCCTTGGATGTTTTGGTTTCATATTGTTCTTTTTAGATGAACTGATGATGCTTTCTGAGCAGAAAGCGAAACGTCTTCAATAAATAGATGAAGTAGCCACCTTCTTTGTCTTTTATTTCTCCACTTTGACCGAAAAACCCACCACTCTTCGAGTGTACCTTAGTTTATATATATATATATATATATATATATATATATATATATATATATATATATATATATATATATACAAATCTTAATTAATATACATATCAAAATATAAACAAAATCTAACTGAGACCTATTATATCCCTAAGTGATTGTAAGAAATGGACGATAAACAGCAGTCAACCCCAGGAAAATTTTAAATCGGATATCAGACTAGTTATTTTCCTCGACCTGAACTGAATGTCTAAATCATAATGATTTCATCATAGGATTAGATCAATGATTACTTTTATGATATCAATACCAGCAATGTACAATACTATTTGTTTATGATTTTATAACGTAATAAAAAAGACTTGAAATAATAATTAAGAGTACAATATAAGTTCAGGGAAACCATAACTGCCAGTTATCTTAACATATTTATAGACAAAAAAATCAGCGCACTTTTCGTTTTATCTGTGATAGAAATTCTATCTAAAAGCTCTCTATGTGTTTTTTACATTCCTTTAATTGTAATGATTTCATTTCAGTCTATATCATCGCTTTTGGCGCTTTGGATAATGTCTTCAGCACTAAATCGTAAAATGTAAAAACTACCCATCAGATAAAGAAATATTTTTTCAAAATAGTGGTAATACTTATTCTTTCATAAACATCACAATTTTCAACCTGTCATGTATTGGATGGCTTCTATTAAGATTATACGAAACGAGATGTTTTGTCTCCCCCTCTTGTTTGATTTGAGAGAGATCTATGTCCCTAATGAAGTTGATTTAGGCCCTAGTCCTAAGCCCTAAGTTCCAGTAATTTCTCTGGTGAAACGGAGAAAAATTCCATATGTTTCATTCTTTTTGGAAAGTCGAGCACCTCGGGATAATGTGTTCCATATGTTCCACCTCTTCACCTGAAGCTATTACTTTGTAGTGCGGAAAATTGTGGCTTTAGCATCTTTTGAACCTTGGCGCCACCACTTCTGACCCACACCGCTTTCCATTTTTTATTCATCGGTATACAATTTTTGGGAGTCCTCCTGAACACATAGCTCCTTCCGCCCATTCCACTCTATTTGGAAAGCGGATATTATGTTTATGGTTCAAGACCAGTTTTGTCAATGTCTAGTTACTTGCAGCTGCCATATGCAATAACGAGGTGGCTCAGAAATTTCAGGTGACCTTTGAGGGTTACCTTCTTTGAAACACAACGTTATGTAGTGTGAGTGCTTGTTTCATGGCTTCCTCCTTAATTACCACCGGAAGGGGATCCAAACTAAGTAAATTCTCCATGGTGGATGTGGGTGTTGTTCCCATGACACCTATGGTGCATAAGCATGATAGCTTTTGCATCTTTGTCAACTTCGCTTTTGCTGTACTTTGATCTTTCCACAGTGTAACTTGAAAGATATTTTATGTATACCCTACATCGAGGCATTGCTACATTTACTTTAATTTTTCCACGTGCTCATTTTTAGGACCTTTTTCGGTATTTTCTGAAGTCCATCGCGGTTTTTTTAACTCATTTTATTCTGATACAATTCTATAGTTCTCGGATGATTGAGATTACGTTGTTCTTCTTTGTTTGCTTTGTTTATTTGTACCTGGTCCATGAAACCTTGGTACCACCTGATAGACGCGGTGTTTGTATAGTAAGCAATAGGTTTAACATACTAGCGAATACGCAACTTCTTTTTGCCGCAACATAGTTTCTTCACTGAGCCAAGCCTTCGATTCATGCTGTTCTAGCATTGGCTAGAAGAGGATTTTCCTTTAGTTTCCGTCTACTTAGCCGGCAAATTAAGTCACTTCCGTAACTGTAACGAAACAACAGTTTGAAACCGATTGAGCTCGCAACTGTTTTGAGACATTGGCGATCCGACTGAAACTGGTTTTCAGACAGTCTAAAACCGGTTTTGTTCGACTATCCTCCTGTGGTCACACAAGTCTTGTTAACTCCACGTAAGATTCTTTCGAAATTCTATAAAAAGCAATGATTTGTTTATCAGTGTGAGACAGTTTTTTTCTGCTATGAATAGGCGAGATTCTTTTTAAATAGGGATAGACCAAATACTCCTTCTGAACTCTAATAACCCTACGGTACTCATAGTAGTGAATCATATCCTCCTAGTCGTAACTTAACATCGTATAACCACTGCACTGTTCGAATAAATAAACATCTGATTCAGAATCATAAGCACCGTGAGCGGAGATAGGTTTCGTTTAGGTTGTAAACTAATTGTAGACCAATTTCAACCATTGTTTTCAAACAGTTGTTACGTGGGCGTTGGGTATTGTCAATACAGTATATACCTGGCAGGTTTCCATAAGTCAATATAGTTTTCTGATTTTTGAAGCAGTCAAGCTGCTGTTTAGGGACTTGGGCTTCTATCTAACCCACTTGATCTGTTCCTGCCGCCATGAAATGTACGGTATCCGTACACCAGCGCTGAGGGGAAGTTGGTCTGAGTGCAGTATGTTTAGCACAAATAATCGTTTTATGCAGCTTATTTTATAGATGTTTTGTTCACTGAGATAATCAAAATTTATATTTGAAAGATCTTTAGATTTTAGATCTTTTTGGCAGTTTTTCAATTTAGTACTGAAGATGATGATCCTTTAACAACCAACCATTTTTATGTATCACCATGAACAGTGTAAAAATAATATAAGGAAGCCAACTCTTTAAAAAAGATTATTAACATTTTATCACATACAAATATAACTATATAGAGATACAAAAACTTCTTTAATATTTATTGAAGCCTTTAAAAAAAATTTAAATAGAAGCTCCTATCAAAACAAACATTTCTGTTTGATCTATATCTACAATACATCTTTATAATAATTACTGTAGTGACTTTTGCAAGGAATTGGTCTTGCAATGTCTTTTCTATGAATTAGACTTGATTTAAACTGTATAATAGTAGCCTAAGAGTCTTCTGAAATATACTCTTATCTCGGGTGTATATCTGAATAGAAGTTTATTAGTATTAAGAAACCAATAGCCACTTGGCTAATCAGTACGTTTCTAAATATTAACGCGGATTAAATATACATTGTATGTTCAATAATTTATGATCTAATTTAGTTATATTGTAAGCAGTAATACAATTTTGATAAGGACAGTACCTAACTTCGACTAATTGCCATTTCTTGTTTCGTTTTTATATTCTTCTGAAGTTCAGTTCTCATTTTAGTTTTCGCTTGTAGTTCTATATCGTTAAATCGGTATTCATTTACTTTGCAATTTTGTCAGACTATAATTCGTTCTATTGGATTGAAATTGATTGAAATTTAAAAAAAATTGATCCTCTAGTTCTATTCGATTCCCCCTTCTGTTCGTTAGCGCAGCTAAACTACAACACAAAGAGAAAACCTGATGCCGGATTAAGATTTAGCGTTAATAGTTAATCGAAGTAAAATTATGAAATCGGAAACTTATTTCCGGTTCCAAAAAAACTAGAGCAATACAAGCCCTTAAAATATGATTGATAAAACACTTTTAATAACGGATTCAGCAGATAACAAAAAATGCGTCTTTACTTCGGATTATGAATATATTTTTCTCTAACTGCAACATATTCCTAAATACATCTTTCTGTACAATTCTATCTTTCTATTCCATTTTTCTGATACTCTTACTATGTAAAAATTTTTGAATTCGTTAGTATAGTCCTTTCACTGAGCTTGACACTTGGCAGACTCATTGTCGGAAACAAACAATACAAAAATCCCTACGTGTCACTATTAATAGCTGAAATAAACTTACTGTTGTTTACTTGTTTCATTAAAAAAAGAAGAATAATCATGAATAATAGGAGTGTAGCTTTCCATTTGTATATAATAATATATAAACTGTATATAAAATTTAAAACATAAACATTTAAACGTTTGTTTTAATTAATGCAGTTTTATTTTGTTAGTAAGCTTCATATGACAAAAAAGTTTTTGATTTTAAATTACAATTAATATTGTCTAGGAACACGTGGACTGGACAACAAAAATAAAAAATCTTAACAAATTAGAAGCGTTTGAGTTATGGTGTTACCGTCGCGACCGTGCACAAAGAGCGAGAATTGATCAACATCATCAAAATGAGAAAGGTCCAATACTTCGGTCATATAATGAGAGGACCTAAATATCGTTTACTCCGGTTAATCATTCAGGGCAAAATCGAAGGAAAACGTTGGGTCGGAAGAAAACAACTGTCCTGGCTGCGTAACATTAGACAATGGACAGGTCGAGGTCGAGGAACTGTTTCATCTAGCTGCCGACCGAGAATCATTTCATCAGCTTGTCAATATGACGATAGCCAACGCTTGAATACAAGCACGGCACACAAAGAAGAAGGAACACGTATGTTTGGTTGTATAATAATTGTCAGCCTCTTCCAGTCGGTGAAAATTTAACCAACATAGCAAAAAAAAATTTTCTACAGTTTAGATTGCTATCATTAATAGTTTATTTTCGCATTCCTATAATACTTCCAAATTTTCTATCTTAATTTCCGGCATTGCCACTTTTTATAATAATTAGATAGAACATTCAATTATAACATTAATACCTTCGTATTTCATACCTTACTGTGTGAAACGCAGTTAATTAATTAAGCAATTAATTTTGATGATAGCTGAATGCATGTAAATTGAGTTTATTGGCAATATCAATTTACGGACAAGGCTTTTAATTGTTACATAATTGGCATTTAAATTACAGTACCTAGACATAACCGTTAGGATGATATTATTTATTCAACTATTTCGGATGAAATGAGAATAAGGGAAAAAGGTAGAGGTGGGAGGTGAATAATAAGACTTTTGTGAAATTATTTAAAATTTTCAATATTAAAAACTAAACAAAAAAATAAGTTTTCAACGTAATTTAGTCGGCATACTTTATGGATATTTTAACAAAGGGATAACATGATCAATCATTAAAATACTATACCTATTCACAGAATCACGGTATGTATATTAGCTATCGGGAGAAATCGAAGAGGGGCCGTCTTAGTCCAACCCTCTTCTATTTGATTATGATCAATATTAAGGATGGCATTTTCAGTTTAATGCAATTAAAATATCAATGTATGGAGGCTTGTGACAAATGTGCTACCGTTCATTATAAAGCCAAACATTTTACCAAAAAATGAGTTTCCAGATATTTTTACTGTTCGAAATCTTGAGTTGGCTTCTGACAACTGAAGACATAAAGACACAATAAAAAGAAAAGTTTGCCAGAGTTGCGTACTTTTGCCAATCCTTGTCAACACGTATCCGAATGATGTTATGAATAATGCATTGGCTGATCAGGAATATTTCATTGCAATTAACAGAACCCATCAAGACCTCTCTATCTAATAGCACTAGAGCCCAAATCGAGCCTTAGCTTCCTCCAAAATATGCCTCCAACCTTGCCGGTCCCGCGCCGATCTTCTTCAAGTTCTCACGTCTTACGTCTAGCAAATTTTTGTGCGTCCGATGCCACTTCATTCTCCCACCTTTTCCGTGTCTTCCTTTTGGTCTTGCGCTCTGCATTTTACTATATAGGGCTCTTTTCGGCAATGTTTCAGCCTGCATTCTCAGTACATGACCAGCCCATTGAAGTCTAACGAATTCTGAGGTCGGTGTCTCTTTGAACAGTTGGTAGAGTTAATAGTTGTACGTAAATCTCTATACTCGGTTTTCGTTGATAGGTCCAAATATCTTCCTTAGGACTTTTCTTTCGAAGACTACCAGTTTTCGTTTTGTGTCTTCTGTCATCACCCAGGTCTCGCATCCATAACATACTATTGGTCTGATAATAGTTTTGTAGAACCTGATTTTCGATCTTCAATGTGTGTTTTTGGAACGGAACACATGTTTGAGTGAAAAGTAAGCTTTGTTTCTCCTTACTATTTTTCTTTGAATTTCTAGTTCTTCTGTTCCATCTGTTTCATACGTCAAGACCTACAGACTTAATAATGCAGTTATGAAAATTATTGAGGAATATGCACTATCACTCCTCCTCCTCATTCTTTGAGCCGTTGTCGGCCGTTGTGGTGACACTCTAAATATTATTGACTTGCTGCCTCCATTGGCTGCGATCCTATGACATATGTAGGGAGATTAATGTAGGGATTTTCCCACCAGAGTCTTCATGTCCATCGTGTTGTAGATCTTCCACTTGATCTTCGGCCTTCTACCTTTCCTTCTACTACCAATAGTTCCATGCATACATAACCAACTCTTTTGAATTATCAATTTAGCAGTTATCATGAAATAAACATCCGAATTAAAAAAACCCGGAGCACATTGATAAAAATGAAACAATCATTTTGTAATCGACATCTTAACATAGTAAAAATTCATCTTATTAGATGTTATGTTCTGGCATGGCATCAAAGAAGAACAATGTGAAGAAAATTACAATGTTTGAGCTCTAAGTGAACCGTAGAATACTGCGGTTTTCATGGCTACAGACACTGGGGGAATCCAATGAAATACCAACCAAAAGACATAAAAAAGATAAACCCAAACTATAATATAAAAGATATTAAGCTCCCGTAACTTTCCTAATTAGCAGGTTTATTGAGTTGAATTTGTCTGTCTGTGGTTTAAGTTTTATATCAGCATTGGTGAAAAAAGAATGTAATGGTCAGTACCAAAGAGAAAACTGCTCTACGCGAGACAGATCGTAAGGGCAAACAATATTAATTACTTGAATTTATAATGCAAAGAAAGACAAGTAGACGAAGATCTATAGGAAGGAGAAGACATACCACTGTCTTTTGTTTAGAACAGCAGTCTCGGAAATATGTATTGATGATTGCCATACGTAACCTATTGGTGGTTGCCAACCTTCAAAACTAAAACGGCATTTGAAGAAGAATAAGACTCATAAATATTACCTTTGTTTTGAAAACATATTTAAATAGCTTTTTATACTTTAATTATAAATTTCCGTCACAGTTTTTGTTACTTTTTGATTCGACGCTTTTGTTCACTTATAAGTCCCAAAAGTCTTGGAAATTTATACTTATACAATAAATTAAATCAGTAATAATCTTTTTAAAGAGTAGCCTTCATAATAAATGATAAGAAATATGGGTAAATACTATGAGAACATTATTTCACATTGTGCGCTATTTTAGTTCATTTAGAGATTTAAAAAATTAAATTCTTTTAAATCTTTTATTCTATCCGTAAAATACTTGTACAATAACAAAATACTTGATTATTACAAAACATATAATAATAATATCGTATGGCATTTTTGCCAAGGAGATCCTTTTGCCAGAAAATTTAACAAGTTAATTTTCCCAAAAAAGACAAAATGCATGGTTATAACATCAAATTTACTAAGATGTAAGTAAATTGGAGCTGGAAGGTCAGATAATAGAACAAATGATGGAGATTAAATATCTAGGCATCACATTATCTAGCTACAGAAAGCTCGAAACTGAAGTGGAAGATCAAGTGAATAAGAGCAAACAGAGCTGCATGTTACCTGAATGAAACAATATGGAGAAATAAAAATATCAGGAGAGAAATGAAAGGCAGAATTTACAAAACAGCCATCAGCCCAATAATGACATACGCGGCAGAAACATGACTTGACAGAGAGAGGACAAAAAGGTTGTGAGAAACAGCAGAGATGAAAACACTTGCTAAGACACTATGGGACAGAGCAGAAGTACAGATATACGACGTAAATGCAAGGTGGAGAACATCAAGAACTGGATAAGGAATAGAAGTGTAGAATGGAACGATCATATAAGCCCAATGACACCAAATATAATAAAGACGACAAGAGACGGTTCCCAGTAGGAAGACGATCAGTAGGAAGACCACGAAAACGATATGGAATTTAAGTTGTATGATTCAGAAAATATGATGGGAGAGACTTTAGATCCACTTTCTTTAAGATAAAAGTCATGCTATTCAACGAAATACCAACCTAGACTTAAGAAAACATGAAACGATGTCTATGAGTATGGGATCTTTGCCTGTTAAAAAAAAATAAATAAGTAAAAAAATCTTTAGTACAAGTATTTTCGTTTCACTTTTTTATTTATGTTCAAACATTAATCGGTGCTATCGAAAGAACGCTTAGGACAATATTAAAGTAGACAATATCTTTTGTTGCCGTCGCATCATCTTCATGTTATTTCAACAATAGGAGAGCTAAATTTATATTTTTCCGACAGCAGTTTTTCCAAATGTGAGACCACTTGTCCACTTTTTAGAATGTGATCGACTTATGTGAGAAACTTTTAACACGTAGAGTAAAAACTAGAAGAAACAAAACGATAGATAACTAATGTGAGATATTATCGCATATAGATGTATTTTGCGTAAAAGCCGTTGTGAATTCAAATTTTAACTGTTCATCTTATTCATTAGGTATACATTTTAGTATAGCTGCATCAAAGGGATGTTTATTATATATATATGTTTGCCAAAACTGCTACAATTTAGACATATTAAAATTATTTTAAAAATAAAGATGAAAAAACTGGAAATAAATATCCCAATCATCATCATCGTCCAATAAAATAATTAAATATTCTAAAATAATATAAATAAATGTTGTGCGTTTGATGATATATCTAAAATTTGGTTTCCATTCTGTTGGAAGAATATTTTATTAGGTCGGAAATGACCTCGTTGTTACTACTAGAGCAATAAAGTTGGTATAATTTTTAATCTTTTATAAAGATTATTTTAGACGTGTGTATTTATTTTACGGCATATTTGTCAATATGCTTCTGTTAATAAAATTTTATTAAAATATAGTTTTTTTACTGCCTTATCCCCACAACCTTTTACTTTTATATTATTATTATAATAATATTAATTAATATTATAATATTAATATTTTATAAAAGTATTATTAGAACTGGAACTTCATGAAATTCTTTTTCTTGTTTTTTTTTGGACAAGTAATGAAGAAATTAAAGTTGCAAATTGGTGGTTAATAATTATGTCGATTTTATTTTATTCAATAAATACTTATTTTTATTTTAACGCTACCATTATCACGATAAATTATATTTTTTTGCCTACTGTAACTTATGTGCACAATAAGGTTTTGCTTTCCTCAATCGATAATTTGAATAATTAATATAAATATAAAATATATAGATCTTGCTACGTTACGATCTAAAAGATCTTTTTTCTTCGTATTCAGCCAACGGTTGTCTGTTCAGGTATACCTGACGAAACCGCCACAAACACATCAGATTCACACTATTTATTTCCGCCACACACTATTAGGTACACCGGACGGGTCTACATATTCAGGTGTACCTGTCAGGTTTACCTGATAGTGAGTGGCCGGCCTTAGAGTCATGTACGAATGATCCGATCTTTACAGTGATTTGTAAGAACCGGTTCTCGAAATTATCACAATCCGGATATTTTAGGACCCGGATTGACTATTATCCGAGGACCACGTCTGTCACCTTCTTTGAAAGAATAATAATTTTAAAGTATTTAACAGTAACAATCGGTAACCTCTCCGTTTTTTTAATCCCCTAACCTCTCTATTTGTTTGTTGTCTATTACGAGTAGGTCTGTATTTTTAAGACGGTAGTTTTATCAAGAAAGATGCAAATGCTCCAAAATCCGGATTACTGACCCATGTTTTTTAAGCGATCCAGACCCGTTGATCCGAGCCTTTAAAAAGACTTATTCGCTCCCTATAATCTACTCTGGTGCTCTCTGAGCTTCAACTTGGTCTTCCTGATTACTACTTAGTAGTTAATTGTTAACTTCGGAAGTATGTTCTGTAGTGAAACCCAGTTTCATATTTTTTGGATGAATGGGGCGTTATTTTTGCTCTTTGTTTGCTGGTCAATTTTTTTTATGATAAGATACAGAATGGATACTCACTTCCGGCAGAGCTAGATTTGCAGATCTAATGAAATCTGGATGTCGCCTGATATCTGTAGTTGACCTCAGTGTAAACTCGGTCTTGCCCACGTCGCAGAATTAGTGATAACAATCAAGTATAAAGGATTTCTCCATCACGACAAGAACTCGCGGTTATTGGATAGTTAACTGATTTAAAAAATGTATAGAATTTACAGTAGAGGGAACAACATTTAATAAATCGGCAGGACGAAAAACTGATCATAAACTTTTTATGAATCATATTAAATTCTTGAAAAGAAGTTTCGTAACAGACTTTCGGGCAAGCAAGCAAGGAATTTAATTAAACTTAGCTTGTAAGACATGTTCACCTCTTCGAATTACGTTCGGGTGTAACAATTCATTGGAGCGAGGTGTATTAACTCGAGTAAAACAGGAATCAGTCTACCTCGCTCCAATGCTTCAGACCATCTCGTTCCCCTCTATGGCACTCTGATGCGCGATAGGGGCATAACTGTCAGTCTAATGCTCTTCATGTGGGAGTCCTGGGTAATAGAACTCCAGCATGGTTCCCTAATCGATTTTAAATTTAGGACAGCGTTACGCGCTTTATTCCTGTGATGCTCTTATGACTTATCCGCCGAACTGAAATTGCTTGCATGGACCTTAAGCCTCCGCTCTTTTCGGAGACTTAGTGCTCAAGAGTTTAAGCCATACGTGCCCGGTTTTTTGGGTTGTATTAATTTTTTTTATGGCTTGCGCTGGTTTTTGATTTTTTTTGATTGGCCTTTTTTTATGTTTTATATTGACTTTTTTAGTAGGACGTCGTGGTGGTAATGTCTTCATTGTTGGGACCTACACAGTGCTTTGTGTTAGTCTTACTTGGTATAGCTACGAACTGTCCTTTTTTCTTTTATTTTCTCTCTAGGGGTTGGATCTTCGGGAAGAAGATCTAAATGAAAAATGTGAAACGACAGTAGAGTGCATCTTCCCATTAGCTTGACAGCATACATGGCTGAGTGTTGTGACGTGCTGCCAAGCTAGTACAGCTAGTATATAATTATAGATGGTCATTCATAAAACGTATGTCTATATAACAATATAATAAATACATACGTTAATAAAAAATATTACGAATAACAGTTCAGCTAAACGTGAATTTAAACCTTGTATATAAATACATAAGTTAATAATAAATGTTGCGAATAATATTTCATCTAAAAGTAAATTTAACGCGTGTTTTGCGCACGTTTTTAATGGTAGAAAAACAAGATTGCGGCATACCCGTTAAGACGTTACAAGTACTACATAGAAAGGCGAATGAAATTAAATGAAAGCAAAGATGCCGGGGAATACAACGAAGACTATAAGGAGCTAAAAAGACATTAAGCCATATATTTAGTATTAATAATTGGACCATAACGTATGTGGTCTCGTTAGAAAGGGAAAGGGATGCCTAATACAAAGACATAAAAAAACCAAGGATGGTGTCATTCCAAAAAACATTAGATTGGTTCTTTTTTGTTATCGATCAAAATGATAATAGGTTTTTCATAATAATAATTTGATTTATATACAAATCGTAAGAAGCTTTTATTCTTACATTTTTAATCTATCCCAATGATACAGATATATCAACATAATATACAATAGAAAAAAAAGCTAAATTTTGCCGAGGATGCCAGTTTTGGGACTCAAAAAAAAATGCAAAAAAGTATACCACTTTTACACCCCATCTTCTTCCTAAAACCTCCCTCGTAGGGAGAAACGGAAAACATCGATTTATCAAGAACTTTTACGCCGTAGAAAAAATGTTTCAAAGAAGAAATGTAGCTGAGATAATTTTAAACAAAAATGTGTATTAGCACTTTAGTCTAGAATGAACCATTTCCTCAGAAACAACGGTTGAAGCGACCGGCGATTTTGAAGATCATTTATGCGAAATCAATTTTTTAAATTCAATTTGTATCAACTCGACGGTAAAAATTCGATATCTTTTGATCACATTGTCCTATCGACAAAAATCAAAAAGCGTTTTAAAGGTGAAAAGTGTAGATTTCGTATGCAGTTTTTGCGTTTTGCTGCAAATAAAATCAGTTTCTATAAAGCCGTTAAATAAATAAAAGTTGCGTGATTTTTGCCATTTTTACGATTCTCATGAGATCAATGAAATTTATCACTTCCATTGATCGGTTGCTGTGGAATTTCCATTATTAGGGCCGAATCTTCAAAACCTACAACATGCAATTTTGATTTTGAGTTATGGCAACAAATATGAGGTATTTGAAATATACCTAAAAAACGCTGAATTTAAACATTCATATTACAAACAATCTAACGTCACGGGAAATGCTTCCACGAAGACGGCATTAGATGAAATTTGTAACCGAAGTTGTTTAGTTTCGAAAAACGTACTTTTGCAATCGAAAAAAGTAGTTTTAAAAGTTTTAGATCGTTTGTAATGTGAAAGTTTAAACTCATCGTGTTTCAGGCATATTTCAAATGCCAAATATTTGTTGCCAAAACTCAAAATCGAAATTTTCTGCTATAAGTTTTGAAGATTAGGCTCTAACAAAGAAAATTCCATAGTGACCGGTCAACGAAAGTGAAATATTTTGTTGATCTCATAAGAATAATAAAAAATGACTTTATTTGCGCCAAAATGCAAAAGTTGCATACGATAGCTACACTCTTCACACATTTAAAACGCATTTTTGTCGTACGACACTCTAATCAAAAGATGATCGAATTTTTAACCATCGAGTTGATACTAACTTAATTATTAATTATTAATTTAAAAAATTGATTTCGCGCACTTAACTGAAAACGCCGGTCGCTTCAAATGTTTTTCTGAGAGAACGGTTAATTCTACACAAAAAGTGCGACATTTTTGTGTTCAAAATTACGTGAGCTACACTTCTTGTTTGAAACATTTTTTCTGCGACGCGACGTACGTTAGGGTGTTAGGAGTGGCAAATTTTTTGCATTCTCATTGCAAAATTCAGCTTGTTGATTGTATGATTTTTAGAGGTTAAGTGACAAGAAATAAATTTATGTCGGTTGGTCCTAAATTAAGGATAAAAACACGTTGCAGAATGAAAAGGATTAGAGCATCTTTCTAGAGATTTTCACAATTATTTGGAACTCACAATTAAAGCATCATAGTAAATATTTAAATTCTGAAAAAATACTTCTTCTCCCTTTTTCTCTATGGTAAATTTGATGGCAACAAAAAGATTGACAACTTTTGAATGAATAAATCATGGTAAAATTTTTCTATGTACTATAAGTATCAAGTTTTCTTTGGTTTTTTTATAGTCTCTTTATATTTCACAGATACAACTTCTTCTTCTGAATATTGTTCTGAAGCTATTTTTTTGTGGCATCTTAAAGCAATTACTATTTTAATGGGAATAAGCCACAATTGAAGGTTAAAATAATTTTATTGACGTTTGAATTTCCATTTTTTTTATTATAAAAACGATAACGATTTTTAAAGTGGAAATTGAAACGTCAATAAACTTATTATAAACTAAAATTGTGGCTTATTTCCATCAAAACAGTAATTCTTTTTCTAAGAATGCAGTTGTTTATATTCTGCATGACGCATTATATGTCCGTAGTTTTCTCATATTTATAAATTTCACCCTTGTTTCCTCAATGTGACTTTTTTAGTTATTGAGTGATTAGCATTTGACGAGAAATTCCTTAGTATCTGCATATGACTTCAGATTCTACTAAGACTACAGTATCAGCTGCACACTTTATGTTATTGATAACAATTGCATTGATTTTGGTATGTCTTGCGTATTATTCGTAGGTTACAGTAATCCAATCCAAATTCAGCTTATGGTTACAAAAACAACAATAAGCTGCAACTGATCTTTAATGGGAAAAATTAATTTATATTACAAGCATATAAATAAAGGTTTGGAAACAGAAAAACGAGAGAACATTATTTAGTACAATTTTTGGTCGTGGTTAATTTAACAATAAAGTGCAAGTGATTCTCATCGAAACCATGAAAGAATAGGAGATAAATGACACTAAATCCATAAGTGATTTAAAATAGTTTTATTACTGTTTTAGCTTTAGTATTTTTTTAGATGAAAATCTACGTATTACAATAATTTAAATATAGTTTTAGAGACTTAAAGAAATGAACCAGAAAAGAATCTATTATTTAACAATTAATGTCATTACTGATTATATTTATGATTTACTATATTTTTAATACTATGAATAGCCCAATAGAATATGGCATTTTTCCGAAACAGCTTATTAATATAAGAACGACAATCACCATATTGAGAATAATTTCTAATATAATTTCTTAACAATTCGTTTTTACATATCAATCAGTCTACTCAATAAAGTATTAGAATATACAGTTGCATTATCTGATACAAACACGTTTACAAGTGGGTAGTAAATTTTTTTTTGATAACTTTATTTTGGATAAATTATTAAATGAAACTAAATCATACGAACACGTCTGATTAAAATTTAACGCGAGTAGTTAAAATGAGACAAACTTGTTTACGTGATTATCTGCTTTGTAACAATTAGAGAAGAAAGTCACTTATTTGCTATGTAATTGGACAGGAATTAATTTGCCCATGTGAAGAAAGACGGAAATCATTAAACAACAAATTTTGGATCAAATATAAGATTTAAAAGAAAAAATCGACTGTTTAGTTTGTTGCGGTTCGGCTAACAATCATGACATTTAAAGTTATGTGGGGCATAATTATAAAACCCGAAGTTATTCCCTATTCTGTCTCTGTCTTGTGTGGCTTGCATCCAGATATTGCTAACACGCTTCAGGTCGTCAGTCCATCTAGTTGGTGGGCGTCCTCTGCTCCGTATTGCTTCTTGCCTTGGTCTCTACTCTAAAATACGTTTTGTCCCTCGGTTGTCTGATAATCTGGCGACGTGTCCTGCTCAATTCTCATGCTCTCAGTGAGACACCCAACATCTGGCGCTCTATAGTCATCTGAGTCACGCGAATCTTATGAACTACCTTTTATGTGAGATTTTTCGCTTCTTAAGTGAGCACAGGTAACACACCTTGGTCAAAGATTTTCCTTTTGTGGCATATGGGTAGATTCGATTTAAATACATAGTTTAATTTACCAAACTTTGCTTAGGCTAATCATATGCGACGTGGGAGCTCACAGCCCTCCATCAACAGCAATACTTCGATTTAGCACCAGATTATCATGGGAAATAAGCGCGTCTAAATGATATGTAACATTTTAAGCTAGGTGATGAAAATTGTTAAGAATCCTTATTAAGTATTTTTAAGTTAAAAAAGTTACTCTCCTTCCCAAAACCGGTCCTGCAGCAACATAAGAAAAATTGTTTTGTGATGCGTACTTAGAGAAGATAATTAAGTTATCATGGATAGAGTATTGAACCAATGTACGCTCCCTAAAACGATCATTAGTAGGACATTGTTTGTCAACTAAAACGTAGCAATCACACTTAATATATTTTGGTTAAGACGAGAAGAATAGTACTCTACTACTATCTTATACTCCATGGTTTAATCGACAAAGATTCTTATCGGCTATAGATTGCATAAAAAAATAAAAGTGGCTCGACAAACGGACGAATCTTAAACTTATCCTTGATCAAGAACAGCATTGAATTGTAAGTTGTAAAAGAAAAGCACTTCGGGGACCACAAAATCTTGTAAAAGTAAATTACACCTAAATTACACAAAACGCGGAAATCTTTTTGACGTTCTACTGAAAAATCTATAATATATAACAGATGTCAGAAACATTTCAAAGATAATAAGCTGAATATTAAAAAAAACAACGAATTGAATAGGGATATAGCTAATTATTAAATAAATAATACAACAATTATACAACTGTATAAATCCATTAAGTCACTTATATACATCAACAATTGATACTATTTTTTTGATTTTTTTATTCAGAGAAATAAATAATTAAATTTATAAGTTGTTTATAGTTTATTACCCCATGGAACAAAGCCGAAAAATCACTTGAAAAATGGAAAAATTACTGGGCGCTATCTTTTATCTGGAATATCTGGGGGAAGTCAATACAAAGGCCGTATTATCTCGTGGTTATCCAAACTTTTACTGCGTCATGACATTTAAGCAAAAAAAGGGACTTTTTCATTCATTTTAATATTGTGAAAAAACTACGCATTCTAAATAAAAACGTTCAACAGACGACTTTCTTGAAAATACTTTCTTTAAAATGAGATTTCCTAAATTAAAAAATGTTCATAAACAAAAAAGGTATTGCAAATTAAATCCGAAAGTAAGCATGTTATGCAATTGTTTATAATTATTAAAATAAACAATAAAAACGTTTAAAAAATAGTTTATAATGTGAGTTTTTATGTCGTTACTACATATGCGAAAGATGGGCATAATCGGTCAAGTAGTTAGATATAGTCAATACTTAGAATGTTTTTTTGGTCTGATTCTCTTTATAAGGTCTTAAATTTTCATGCTTTTTAAAAACTATAATAATTTTTAATTGTTTACATATAAATAATTAATGCAGAATGAAGTACCATTACCATTACATTGGCAATATCCCTAACTTATGCCGCGCAATATTATTTAAATATTTAAAGAATTTGGAGGTTTCCTCGAATTAGTGTTAAAAGAATTAATTGGTCTTACGATTTTGATAATATCTGTATTATAATATATTATATCTGTATTAGTATCATCATTTAATGATACTATAAAGCATATAATGATACTTATAGCAAGATTTATTCTACCTATTCTATTTTCTTTAGCAAGAATAAGTAGACTCATAACTCCATCAACGCATCTGACCATGCACATAGCAAAATACTAAAAGTATAGTAGGGATAGAAAACTAGACTCCTTAGTCCAAAAATCGAGAATTTTACGTTGCTATTCTCCGTTCACAAATTGTTGAGAGCACGAAATGTGCCTCAAACTCATAAAACGGTCGTAAATCATAGGCGTTCCTGAGGTGTTTATTCATTAAATAATAATATAATATTTTAATACTAATATATTTAGCAAAAAAAATTAAAACTTTCACGGCTAATGTTGGTTATTATATTATATTAATAAAAATAAGAATTTAAACATTAACAATTTTGTAAATAAGAATACCTTATCTCTTTGGATATTTCAATACTAATCTTCGCGTTTAATCACTTTACTAGAAAACCTGGAATTCATATCCGAAGGTACTATTCGTTGCAAGATAATTAGGATGGAATTCCCCAGATTTTTAATAATATAATGGGTATAAAGATGCCGGCTTTGGCCACGTGCCTCGTCTGTTCAGTTTATATTCAAAACTTAACTTGAAAGGGTGAAGTTATTACGAACGAAAACAATTTTTTTGTTTAGTACGTTTTTGATCGCATGTAATTTACGGCTCGTCTTATGCTCGTCGATCTCTCTGTGCATGCTCAATAACCCTTGTAGAAAATTCACAAGGTCTTTAAACTACGTAAAGTTTTTCAAAAGTAGGATACGCAGCAAAATTATCGGAAATATTTTAGTTGGACGAAAAAACTCGTAAACTACATATCAAAATTGCATATCCGAGTACCGGTGTGACCCAACTCTCTCTCCGAATACTTTCTCTGTCTTCTCTCTGCGCCGTCGGGAAAAATTTGAAAAACATTTCTGGTTTTGGCTTGATAAGTTGTACATAGGTTCCACTTTGTTTAAGAAAGGAAACTTTTTAATTTTGATCAATAGATCAAAGTTTTTCAAACTTGGTGGCTTTACAAAAAGGCATTTATTATATTTAAAAATTCTATCGGTTAACATATATTAAACATTATGTAACATTTGGAGTGTACAAAATTATAAGAACATATTAAAAACAAATAAAGTTTTTATATAGATATATTCATAAGCACAAAAATTCAAATGCTTGTTACGGAATAATACTGATTGGAGCGAGACAGATATACTTATGTAGATTATTTTATAGAAAATTAACACTAAATTTAATAATAAAATTTTATAAGAGATAACAGAAATCACGAACTCTATTATTTTCAAATAAAATTAATCAAAGATTTAACCAAACCAGAAGAATGTATACATCGATTATTTTTCCATTGTTCCTTTATTATTCAATGAAATTCATCTTTCATCAAATTATTACGGGAACACATTACTTAATAAATTATCTGCAACGAAATATGCCATAGTATCTTTTGGTTAGAAATTTTCTCTTTTCTTAAAACCTTCCTCTTACTGTATGAATAAACTTATCTTGGATGAACTATGACTTTGTTCTAATTAATATTATATCATCGTAATTGTTCCTTCATAAGATGCAAGGTATGCTGATCCGCTGATCCCCGCTATAATTTCTATCTTAACCTTCCTTAAATTTCTAGAACAGATATTTATCAACGGCAATATTGTAATACATTGTTTGACTATTATACAGGTCCTCGGGAATTTGGCAGATCGGCTATATATTATTAGTTTTCCATCAATGTCCGGTAGACCTTTTATTTAGCTCTGGTAAACTCAGGGCTCTGGTATTAAAGCTACATTAAATCTTCTGATTCGATATTGCAACAGTAAGTTCTGCTGAATCTGCCTTACAATGCTGGCGGTTCCCCTGCACGAGTCTGATTATAGCCATAAGTTCCAACTCGTAGACGATTAGATCTGCTTAAGCCTGATCTAGTTGATTATTAGGATGGTGTGTGGACACTACTAATAATTCGTCATCATATCATCAATAGCTTTTAGTGGAACAAAGTGAACTTGAAGTAAGTGTATTATTGAAGGCAATCTCACACACCATCTATTAAATCCCATCCGATTTTCTTTGAAATTTTTTTTCCATTGTCTTTTATTTCGTGAGGACACTTTTTCCTTCATTCCAGTCTAAATTATTATCTATTTGTTCTTGTTCATGTATATGTTGGTCTTCCTTTTTTCTTTTTCCTGGAGCTTTTTAATGCAGAGCTTGTTTAGAAATAGCGGTCTTTGGTTTTCTTAATGCATGATTAATCCGTCATCATTTGCTTTTTCTAATTTTAATATATCTTCTTCTTTTTCTAGTACCTTCTCCTATCGGAGGTTGGCTATCATCACAGCTTTCCGTACCTTATTGGCAGCTGCTCTGAAAATATCTACTGAGCTGCAACTATACCACTATTTTAGGTTTCTTAGCCAGGAAACTCTTTGTCTTCTCAAATGATACCAACTTCTTTATATTATCCACTTTTCGTGTCCAGCTTTCCATTCCATACGACAAAGTCGAGAACACGTATCATCTTAAGGCTCTAATCTTCAGCTCCAGAGGAAGGTCTCGATTAACAAACATTGTTTTCATTTTTATAAATGCTTGTCTTGCAATTTCAATGCGTGTCCTTATTGCTCTACCTTGGTGATTGTTTTGATTTACCCAGGTTCTCAGATATTTGTAGTTATTCAATCTTTCTATTTTTTTCCCTCGATATCTAGCCTTCCTACTGTATATTGCTTAGAAATAATCATGCACTTGGTTTTCTTAACGTTCATTTGTAGTCCATATTTTATACTGACTTGATGTAATCTATTTACTAAGCGTTGCAGTGCTTCTAGACTGTCTGCAAAAACAGCGGTGCGTTCTGCGAATCTTATGTTGTTCAAGATTTTTCCTTTTATTGATATACCCTGTTGTTCCTCTGATATTGCTTCCTTAAAAATAGCTTCGCTGTACAGATTGAATAGCAGTGGGGACAACACGCAATCTTGTCTAACACCTCTTTTGATTTCTATAGTTTCTGTATCGAAATTTTTGATTCTAACCTTTGCTTTTTGATTCCAGTACAGATTGACAATAACTTGTATATCTCGACTATCCACATTCTTTTCTTCTAACAGTTTTACGAGTTTCTGATATACAGAGCCTCTCTAGTTCATGGTCCTCCCCTGAATCCAAACTGGGTGTCATTGTATCTTCTATTTTTTTTGCATAGTCTTCCATGTATTATTTTGAGGAATATCGTAAGTGTGTGGCTTATTAAGGAAATTACTGTACTGGGAGCATTTTGTCGCATGTACTGACTTTGGAAGTGTTACAAACGTGGACAGCAACCAATCTTCGGGTATTATTCCTGTTGTATATACTTTGTTGAACATATCTAAAAGTATATGCAGTGTTTCTTCGTCAATGCATTTAATTAGCTCTGTGGGAATCTGATCTGGGCCTACTGATTTTGCGGTTTTTGCATTTCTATTTGCCTGTTCTAATTAGCACATTATTATTTTTGGTCCTGTTTGCTCCTGTAGTTCTTCTTGTATCATTCTATCATCGTCGAGTAGTTTTATTATGTATTCTTGCCAAAATCTTAGTTTATCTTTGATGTCTGCAATGAGTTTACCATTATCATCTTTGAGTATCCCATGGTGTGCTCGCTTTTTGGTATTTGCTAGTTCTTTTATTTTTTTATGCATATTAAAGCTGTCGTATTTTCTGTCATACTCTTCTATTTCTACGCATGATCTATTAACCACTTTTCCTTGGCCTTTTTTGTCTCTACTTTAATTCTACTTTGTAGTTCTTGATATTTTGTCTCATTTCTCCATTTGGCTTTTCTCCTCTCTTCCATTAATGCTAGAATTTCTGAAGTCATCCACTTATTGTGTTAAGTGTTTTTTATTTGTCTTTTCAAGCTTTAAATTTTCTTCTGCAGCCTTTAGTAATGCCTTCTGAATATTGCTCCCCTTTTCATTGACTGAACATCTTCTGATGTTAAGATTTCTTGTCCTATTTCTGTTAGATTTGAGTTGACTTGTTGGATCATTTTTTGATGTATTTCTCTTTTTCTTAATTTTATAGAATCAAACGTTGGTTTGTTTTTAGGTATTACAATCTTTTTGAGTTTCACGTCTATTACTGCTTTAATTGAGTTTTGTATCTATTTTTGACTAATGTATAGTCTATTTGATTTCTGACTATACGGTCTTTGTTGTCTGCAGGAGATCTCCAAGTGTATAATCTTCTTCTTCAAATGTATAATATATCTACTTTGTCCTTATTAGTTAATCTAAATACTTCTTCAATTATAGTTGGTGAGAATGTTCTAGATGTAATCCCAACCCTTTTTTTTATAAAATATTGTAGTTTTCATCAAAATACAATACGAATTCAAATGTGTGTGTTGAATATGTGAGTCCTTTTCACTTTAGGTAAAAAGTAATGAATAAAAAAACTCAAGCAATTTATTCTACCACGGATACTAAATAATGCGTATATGTACGCGGAAACATACTATATACAGCTTTAAATATGTTTCCACGTACATATAACAACAATCCTTGTATCGATATTATTTAGCTTACCGTACCTGAGGCCAGAAAATGTATAGTAAATTATAGTATACGAAATTGGTTATCCTTGGTAGAATAAATGAATTGTGAGTAAGTCATTTTATTTATTCCTTTTTACCTAAACACAACTTATTCATTTGGATACCGTGCATTTCTGTTATTTTTTATTACAATGATTGAAATTTAATTAAAATGTGTACCAGAAATAAAAATATGATTTTAATTATTATAAAATACTCAACTATATCTCTAATTTTAGGGTACCTCAACATTGAACAATTTAAATACTCAAAGGTTACTAGATCCTAGATTGAGTTCTGGTCTAGAAAGCATGAGTATGGATCAAAATCAAGATCAGGAGCTCTTGAAGAGATCGCAGTTGGTAAGAAATTCCCTAAGTCTTTTAGACCCCGAAGGTACATCGCTGGCGTCACTCATGGACCTAACCCAACAGGATTTCGACGTTAACGCACCCGTATGTAACAACCTCTTACAAGGAACAGACCTGCTGACGGCTTTAGATATCAACTTGGCCACTATTTAGCCAGCACCACCGCCACGATAACACCACGAGAGTTTGATAATTAAGCATTAAAGATAGTAACAATTTTGGATGAGGTGTTTTTGGGATAAAATGTAAAAGCAAAGAGGAAAATAAGCCGTATCTTATATTGTTAAATATAACTTTTACATTTAAGACATTTTTACATTTTGTAGTTTCGATTGAAATTAAACGTAGGTACTAGTTTCAAGATATTTTTATTATTTTTACAGGAAAGAGAATCTAATTGTTGATCAAGTGAAAAAATTTTATGATACGCCATAGAACAAAAACTAATGTTGAATATGTTTAACTTTGTATCTATCTTCATAACTTCAATTTTCTAACGAGTTCTTAAAAAGAGTTGACATAAAATGTCTCCACTATTCGATCAATAATGGATGAATCCTTTACTCATAACATAAAAGCAGTATATGAAAGAACACAATGGCTCAATACTTGGCGGTTTATATATATTATTATTTGCAAACTGATTTAATTACTAGAAAAATCTGGATTGATAGCAGTGGATGATATCCATTTTGACATTGTACATATGCATTCATATATACTGTTTTAGATAGGATTTTTACTCCCAATCAATCATTAGTGTCAAATGTAATACCGAAATCAATAACCAAAATACATTTTTACATGCATCATTAAGGTTATTATTTTAAAAGAGTATATTGCCTGTTTGTACTAGTTCTTTGGATTTTTCATTCCATGCTAAAAATATTGTGGGCACTGGCAAACACTTAAAGGATTGTAAATAGACTTGCTGAATATTATTTCACATAATTTCATAAATAACTTGAAACATAGCAAATAAAACTGTCCCTGTTAGAATAAAAATAAAGATATGTTTTTAATGTAATCAGAATCATACATTAAATATCTCTCATTTGAAATAAAACTAAAAAAATTATAGTTAAAGTAGAGATTTTTAATTTAATCGAAATATCTATTATTAACTATTTTTATAGCAAAAACCTCGACTGAAAGTATGACTGACTGAGACTAGAAATAAATCTAGTACAGAAAACGTAAGATTGCATATTTTGCATTTCATAAAGTTTGCATGCTTTGTGTTTTTAAAAACTTTTATTGTTCGTAAATGAACTTTTCATTTTATAGTTCTCATTTATATAATGTTCACTGTCGAGTTTTTGACTGATACTAGTACAAACAGTAGAAAATAAATACTGATATAGAAATTAATACAAATAGAACTGACATTAAACATCAAAAAGAGATAAAAAAAAACTGAAATCTGTGTAGCCAACAAATATTGTGCCCCACGTTGGGCGCGACTTTGTAACTTAAAAATCGTTGTACTACCAGGGTCATTAAGCAATACCACACTCCTGGAAGGAACGAGGGGAGGAATCCGCTGAATATCTCTAAGGATATTCAAAACAAAGTCCCATCGTTCTACACTTCAGAATGGTGCTCTGCCCAACTGCTCGGCCCTGGTTTCGTTCCCTGCTCATTTTTCCCCACACCCATCCCAGAAAGGTACAGGAAATAAAAAGTTACCTAATCATGATATGTTTATTCAACAAATTAATATTAAAGAAAAACATTATCAGAGATAGTAAAAAATAAATTTCTTAGCTGCGATTCAAAGATTGCTGGTTGCCGGTATGAAATAATTAGATGGTGCTCAGCTTCAGTTCTTTTCCAGCGAACTCACGCAGTTCTAGAGGAAGAGTTCCGGTCTTTGTGGAAAATTAACCGCCGTGGGTTGTTGTTGTGTGGCTGGACGGCTGTTATTGTATCTTGATGTTATAGGTATAGGTACAATTAGGATTTACAGATATTGGTTTTCATTTTGGTCCCCAAGGTAATGGTGCGATTCCAACATAGTAGGTATTATTCCGTTCCCAAACTAGTGGTGCATTTCTAAATAGTGGATTCGTTCCCCAATGTAGTGACCGATAACGGCCAAAAGACTAACGTAATTTGTATAGTATTTACTGCTTCATATATATATATATATATATATATATATATATATATATATATATATATATATATATGGAAAAAAGACAACTAAATAAATTAAATAGTGCGGAGGAAAAATACCAAACAGAGCTTGATCGGTCGATTGAAATGTTACACTATAGTTTAGAGGCTTTTTACATACTAGTTTTTCTGATTTTTACTTCAATTAACCTGTCATGGCATATAGTGATCTTCCTTAAAATTTCTTGGGCCTATTTTACTTTCGATAGTCTCTATCTTCTGTATCATCCTTTTTTTCCTAATTATTCGTATTATTTCATTAGAAATTGAGTAGTATTTTCCAGTTATGGATAAAACAACAACGTCATGATGTTTGCCGCCGATGGTACCATCTTAGCCTGATTTCGAGCTGAACAACTGATTTCTATCCACTGTTTAGGCTACTACTTGGTTTCAGATATACAATAATGAATTCATATTTCATTTAATGTTACGTATCTACGCAAAAGTTAATTTTTGTTGTCGGAAAGTGTCATGCATTTACGTTTGTGATCCGGATTAAGCACACGCGGCAGCCATATTGCCAATTTCCAAAATGATATCATGTACTTTGTCAATTATTGTCGGAGTGCTTGCAGTCTTTGGAATCCTTTACCTGGATCATCTTGGCCACGGATAAACTCGATCGCATGGCCTATTTTTTTCACGGTACAAATTTGAAGTGAAGACATTTACAAGTCGTAGTCTTAGACATTTACAAGTCGTAAAAACCAATTGTTGCCTGGAATGACTTTCATAGAATTAAAAAGTCAAGTTGTATCGACAGTCTATCATTTACACAGACTGAGCATATGCTTCGCAAATGCTACCGGAGGTGAACTAGTTCGACACTTTTACTGTAATATATATATATATATATATATATATATATATATATATATATATATATATATATATATATATATATATATATATATATATATATATACATACTTTCATATATTGTATTGTCTTCATCATTATCATCATCCAACTTTGAGCGTCCAAAGTTGAATATAAGTTTTTCTATTTTTTCCAGTTCTGTCATGTTGAGCTTCCTGTAGATAATTTCCAGCGATTTTTTTGACGTCGTCTGTTCATCTTGTTGGTATTCTACCTCTGCCTCTTCTGTTTGCTCGTAATGCTCCTATGCTCGTAATGACCCACCGCCCGTCATTCATTCTGCCCACATGGCCCGCCAGTTCTACTTCAGCCATGTTATGCGCTCTTGTATTGTCTTAAAAAGGTATTAACTCAGCAAGAAATCAATCAAATTCGTTGTACGTTGGCTACACAGAGTTCTAGAAATAATTAAATAGACATTTTTTCATCGTGTATATATTTAGAATTTCAATGTTATTTTAAACTTAATATTTATTGCAATTACTAATATGTCACATTTTGATATATTTAAGGTTCTCATTTGTGGTAATCTCATTTGCAGCATCACCATATCACATTATCATATTTTTTAAAAGTAAATCCGCTTTTATATTTTTACGGTATGTTAGTAAAATCTCGCATAAAGTACGTTTCAGAAACTAAAAATTTTAAATATATAGTTTACAACATTTTACGATAAATTTTATTTACATTTAGTGAGTGCCTCTTATATATTCACTAAAAGTATTTGCTACTAATAATAGAAGTTTGAGATTTTATTTGATAAGATACTTTTTTTATACGTTTATGTTGGATATTTATCAGTTGTTTGCTTATTATTAGATGTGCTTGAAGTTTTTACGACTTGATTACCAGTTTATACTCGATAAGGGTACTATCAAAAAACGCGATGAGGACAACGATTATGTATTAATAACAACAAACTACAGTATTTTCCATATTTACTATAAATAAATTACAATTTTAATTAAAATAAAAATTGTATGTTGTAGTTAATGTTTTGATTTCCACCTTGAAAATTTTTATCGAAATAGTATTTCGAGAACAATTTCCGAGGTAGAAATCAAAATATTAAATATATGTAAAGTATTTTTAGTTAAAATTGTACTTTATTCCCATTGAATAGTGTATATAGTAGTTTCAAAACCATAACAAACTACGAATGTTACAATACTATTGGAGTGTACAGTCTAGCAAACAAAAAATGAAATTGGTCATCCAAAATCACGCGTCTTATGTGGTCAAAAGTAGCCGAAATCACGTATGTATAATGAATTCTCTGAAATTTTAAATTCGATCATTGGCGGAGCGTAAGAAAATATGTTTCCTTGCTGGTCACTTTACATTGCAACAATAGAATATTATATTTCTGCATATAATAATAAAAATAATACATTAGATCTAGTTTATAAAATAAGTTTCCATTCACATTAATAATGTGTCGATTGAGCAGATGAGCGGGCGTCGACTATACACCTTAAGATGTAAAATACTCAAATTAGCATATTCTTTTTATTTCAGAAGGATATTTAATTATTTAATGTGTGATTTGGAAGAAGTTATATATCGAGTCATGCATTACATGAATCATTTTGCTACAAATACAATCTTCTCCGCAATTTATTCTACGTATTCAGCAGTAAACAGAACGAAATGCAATTATCAAGAGATCAAGAGTTTATTTCTAAGAAAAATTTAATTCTCTTGAGTGTCAAAATAACCGAGTTAGTCTATTTAACAGCGGAATTAATTAATGTCCTGACATTACGTCGAAATGTGTTTACACAGCAAAATAGTTAGGCAGCAGATGAATTAACAGCTGAATCAGCAGCTAAATCAGCGATTGCTATAACGAAGCAAATACTCATTTTACAAGCGTCAATAAAAAATTGAAAATTCCGCCAAACTTAAATACAAAGTAAACGTTTAACTAGCTTGGTATGGAACAGGAATGATAACAAAATGAGAAATAAAAATTCGTAGTAGTTTTTTTGGAATCGATTGGATTATTTTAACTTCGCTCGAAAAAGATATACACAAAGACGCCTAGAAATAGTAAATATGATAGATCACTTTATTGTAGACTTAAGACACCCATCGAATATAATAAACATTCGCATCGGACGTCTCACCGAAGGGTGCAGAAACGTGATGAAAGAAGCAGCTGAAAAATTACTAGGCATGAAAGGTAAACAAAGAAGAACAGGAACGAATGACCGATTTGACAGAAGATTTGCAGATTATAACAAAGAAAAAACAGATCATGTTTACTCATGCAACAGGGGCACAGAATCCGACAAGCAGAGGAGGAATATGAATAGCTAAGTAAAGAAAAAAAGAAAATCCACCGCAGAAAGAAGAGAGAAAATATGAACAAAGAACTTCAAGAACTATAAGAACTAAGTAAGCCAAAATTTTACCAGAAACTGAGCAAAAGCAGAGAAGAATTCAAATGGATGTGATATTGACAGAACAGCAAAAAAATTAACAAAATCGACAGAACATTTTAAGAACAAAACCAATATATCGTTAAGCACAGAGGCACTTGTAAACTTCTAACATAAAATGTACTTATAACTTTGAGAAAACTAAATATATATTGACGATATGAGCATCCTTTCTCTGCTAGTGACTCGCTTCTTGGTAAAAATCATAGTGATAGCTAAACGATGCGATAAACTTAAGTGATCATGCGCATGACTTATTTCATTTTTTATTTGCTGGGGTATAAAAAAACATATAATTAATATCTAGAACTTTACAAACAGCAATGAGCCCTCTGACGTATCATTTACGTAAATAATTACATATAAGAGTAACATTCGGAGAAGGTTCAGAAGATTACAGTTCTCAAAACGTGCTCTGCAAAAACGATATTATATATCATGTCCGGTATCGCTATTTACGGTTCTGTCACGTGGTGTAGATCTGTTAGTTTTATTTACCCTGTTGATTTTGTTCAACCAGCCACAATCATCTTATTGGTTTTTAAAAAGTCCAACATCAACTTTAATTGTTTTCTTGTATTTTTTAATGGATGCCATTTCAACGAACATATAAAAGCACATTTCAAATGGGAGAAATGGTCAGAGTTAGTATATCTCAAAATAAAATTATAGATGGCGACTGCATAAACTTTATTATATTATTTGTAGGTTTCTACATATTTATATTAAAAATTTGAATTACAATATTGTTTATAGTTCTAAAAAGATATATATATTTTATTTTCTACAAAAAAATATTGTGCACCAGTAGGATTAATAGAATACTGCCAATTTTATAAAATGCAAAAATTTAATGTTCAGCTTTCCCAGCCCCACTCTTTCATATTTCAGAAGCAGTAGTAGATTGTGGACCTTCGACGGTGCTGTGGTGAAGGGGGATCAAAAGCGCTCCCTGGTATTGCGGGAACATAAGTAAAAAAGTAAGATATTCCGTCATAAAATAAATACCAAAAATTACTTTGAAAAGTGCTTCTATATGCGTCTATATTCGTTAACAATATCAATAAAAATACAGTAAAAAATTAAGAAAACAAAAGAAAAGACAGTAATAAACCAGTGGTTGAAAATAACATATATCCTAACTAAGAACGAAAACGACATGTAATTTTTGACAGGTTAAAAATTTTGGTTAACTTAAGATAAATTATATATCAAAGTAGGCAACCCGTTATACTTGTATGATATATTTACATACATGTGTTAAAAGTGGAATTTACATTGTATAATTATTTTACATTATGTATATGATACATCATAGTGATCAATATGTGTTCAAACCAATAAAATCCGAATTAAAAGTTCATCTGGTAGATTCAAATAATTAAATTGATGGTTCACGACTGAACACAAATCTTTATCATAAAACTGTTTAAATTCATGTTTATATACACTCGCTTTGGTTGCCAAATAAAAAATATGTGTATTATAATAGCAATTACTTTTTTTATTAAAATAATATTATTAATTTTTATCCTAATACATTTAATAATAAGTTATTTTAATATCACAAGAGCAGTAGTCATAATAAAATTATTGTAGGTTAGTTTGCTATTTCATGGATATTATGGTATACAAGGAGAACCTATCCTTTCAGCTACTAAACTTTTTCCATTCTAACAATTTAATCTTCCATGTACGTAGAAAATTTCTGCCATATTTATATTGCGTTTCAACATATGTTTTGATTCAAATATAGATAATAGAAGCGGATTTACTGAGCAGTATCCAAATATTTGGGACCAAATAATTGTTTTTTATATATTTTTTATTTTATTTTGTTACACAGTATACTATGATTTTAAAAACGCCTTATACCTTTCTTTTATGTATTGACTTTACAAATGTGATTTTATATTTGACATAATGTACCAACAAATATAAGTTTAATCTAATAAACACTTTATTCCTGAAAAATATTATTCCTACTATCATTATTTTTAAACTCTGTTTAAATTGTTTATTTGCTAGTAAAAAAAATCTCACACTATGTATATTAAATTAAATGTTCTTGGTATATACTATTTAGTTTTTTCGACCTTGTATCATATCTATTAATCTAGAATTATTATCATAAAACACAGTTTTCAGTTATTATGTGAGCATTATTGTGCTATATTACTATTTTCCGTGTTTTTCAGCTTTTCCATGTTGTTTTTAGGTACCATATTTTCTTTTTTAGGACGCTTTTTTCTTAAAATAAATCTTTGGTAAGTTGTAGCTCAAATATTCTCGTATCGATCTTGATAAAGTTGTTGAAGGGAAAGATGCGAGGTTTCGTCTATATCCGCTCCTATATCGTCTTTGATACTATCTAAAACAATTATAGACTAAACAACAGTAACAAACAATTCCGCAACACTGACTATAAACTCCGATACAATTTATCTTCATTTAATTTGTCGAACACTATAGAAAACAGTATCGCTGATAGAACACATCCAGTACTGACTTCGTTGCTTTTCTCTTAATTTCTGCAATAACTCCACCATTGCATTTTTATTAGTTTTTTCAACTGATTTTTCGAAATACAATTGTCACAAGACAGCTATTATGTTATGTTTTTGTTTTTTTTTTCAAAGAATCATTAAAGCGATGTAAAAGAAAAATATTAAAGATAGCCCAAGGATTTAGAAGAAAATTTCGCAAAGATAAGTAAACATGAAATATTTTTTTTTGTATGTATCTCATTTTTGTTTTTATTCTAAAATGATTACGGTTTTAGTAGAAACACTATTTGCGATTTCTTTGGAATTTTAAAAATGCTATATAAAAGCTATCAATTTATATTTACCAAAAAACAAAAAAATCTACTCATGATTTAATTAAATTATTTATTATGAAGCAAGATAAAACTCACCTCACATCGCCAAATTAAAATTAAACTTTAAAATTCTCTCACAATGCATACAACAAACTGAAAACAAACTTTATAAATGAATAAATCGACCGCATGTCTACGTGCATGTTTGGTCGTAGATGATAAATAAATACGATGTTTCTGTTCACTTTACACGATAGTGGCAAGAAAGCGGGAGATAAACAATATTTGCATATTTGGTGTTATTATTTTGGTAGATTATGTTTAAGTGCAATTTCGGTTTAAAAATATTTGTAGTAACCTGTGTGAGAAGCAGATTTGTAATTATTTCAGGTAATGAAGTCTCATAAACATAATGTGTTTGTTTTTATAAAATAATAAACATTATTAGGGGGAAGCGAGGCAAGATGTGCGCTCAAATTTGATCTTACATGAATGTCTGAATGAATTCCTATACGATTTCAAAAGTTACACAATTACAAAGAAGTATACTTGGATCCACTCGCCTATCGACGGTCAAACAAGTGCCGTTTTAGTACGAGGCAATTAAACCGTCACCAAAATTGTATAACTAAATACATTTTGTTTAATAATTTAGACTTCCGCTAACGAATTTGTTATTTATTTTATTCTTTAATACATAAAAGATAGGAAAGAAGAGTAGCTCATGTGCATATTTTTTTCCAGTGTATTTGAGTTGAGGTTAGTTAGGTTAATTTTAATGATTATTGAAATATCGAACTAAAAGCGGCTTCAGACACAACTGCAAACTTGTCAAGCATGTGACACAGTATAGACGAAGAAATACATTGTCTTAACAAATATGATTCATGATTTAAAGAATATCTATCATTTAGTTATGTGTGGTGTCTCTGTTTGCCTGTCTATTCAGGAATTAATGCAGCCAAAACTACAACACTACAACAGCTGAAAAAAAACGTTTAAGGAATAGGATTTTGCAATAAAAATTATGTGAAGGAAATGTATGAAACCGGAAGTTTTTAGTCCAGGAGTTGTGAAAACACTAATAGAAAAATACATTAGACGAGTGTATATATAAGTATATACATTAGTATATAGGGAGAAAATACATGTACCATTCTACTTACTCACTACGAGAATTTTAACAATTTTTGTCAAAATTAAGGTAGTCCCTTTCTTATTAAAATAATTCTACTACATTTTCCGTTGATTACCTGTTAACTTTATTCTTATTGTTTATTATTTTCGTGTCTTGTAAAATTTTTAAAGAAGTGTAATATAAAATCACAGTTTAAAGTCACCGCATCCTTTACCAAAACAGCAATATTTCAAGCTCTCTTTTTGTTAATAAGTGGAGTTTTATCATTAACTCAACATGTATAAGTATGATCTTAGTTGTTCAAAATAAATCATATTTAACAAGAAATTATGTTTTTTTTATGTTGTGATGAAAATTATTATAAACTGCCATATCTACTAGTTTTTAATAATGTAAGTTGTTTGTAATTTTATTCATTATTATTTGATAAAAATGTGTGAACTAACCACTGTTTGATATTTGTTATTATTTGTTGTCATTTTAAATATGCAATATTATATGCAAAAAAACGCGCAATAGTTTTTGTTAATTCTGTACAGATTAAAGTTGAAATGGAAATAAATTTCCTAAAAATAAATTGTTCAATTTTAAATGTTTTCGGTGATGTAAGAAGTTATGGTAAATATTTTTTTTGTATTTTTTGCACACAATTCTGAAATATTGGCATACCTAATTTTTCCAATCAAAATTGATTTGATTTTTGAGTTGTCAAAATATCTTTATCTTCGACAAAAATAACGTATAGTATACGTATATGTTCTCACTACTAATTAATTAAAAAACCTTACTAAAACGCAACTTAACGATGTTTAGTAGAAAATACATTAATTTTTTTCTATTCGTACACTAAAAAAGTTGTATGTGCAAATTTATTGATTGGTTGCTTTTTAACTTTAAACAAGCACCAAATACGTGGCCACTTAAATGTTAACATTAATGAAAAAACATGGATACAAAAGCCAAAAACTTATCTTAAAACTTAAAGAGTAACAATATCTACTTAGAACTTGACAACAATAATAATTAAAAACATTTTACATTTTTATATGTTTGAATTTTCTGTACAGCTTCCATATTTTTTAAATAGTTTAATTTTAATGTAAAAATTCTCAAAAGAAATGGTTTTTTGTTGCATACAGTGAATAATTGTTTAAAAATATTCCAAATCGAGCACCGATATTCATAGATTGTTTGTCTCATTCAAGAATTTGGATTTTCTTATTTAGAGATGTAAGAGGTTGGACCTTTATTTGAAAAGTCTTTTTGTAATACTCTTTTGTTTTCTATGGTCATTCTTCTTTGGTAATTACTTTTTTGGAATATTTTCTTACATTGGAAAGTTTCCTCCTGTTGATGTGCGGTAAGTTGTCATAGTTGATATGTTCCATTTCTAGTAGACTTCGCTGTGAAGCTTGGTTCGCATGTAATGGTATTAAATCTGCGACTTCTGGATTTGATAATGGAAATAGGTCCCATGGAACATTCATTTAAACTTAACTATCATTAATTTAAGTTAAAAACTAACGTTGGAATAAGACGAGTTACTGCAAACTTTTAGCACATTCTATTGCCATCTGTCATGTGTTGACAATTCATTAAAAATTTCAACCATTTTAGCTTAATTATATACCATGATTATTCCCTCGCGTTAATCGTCGTAATGAAATTATTCCTGTTCCGAGGCACAATTCTGTTTATATGAGCTGTATGGTTTTAAAGTCTATTAGTAGGATGGGTCCGGCAACAGTTCTGTCGAGCTCCTCGATCCACCCAACAAGACTGCTGGCGGATCACCAATCGGACGACCGCGCAAAAGATGGAGTGACAACCTTCCTTGGAGGTATTAATCATAGGCTTATATATGAATATAGACTGAGCAGTCTGTAAAGCTAAATGACGACACCATCTTTTTTTTTTTTCGTTGTTCGTTGTGTCTTTGTCTTACATCAGGTAAGTATAGCAGCGTCTCTTTTGGTGAGGGAGAGAGAGAGAGAGTGAGGAGTTGTAATGCGCTAGTGATGGACAGATCGAACAACCGCAAGAGATCTTGTCAGTACGCGCAGCCGGTATGCTCGGTCTACGCATTCAGCAGCTCTGTATCACTGTGAAGGTTAAGACGCTTTAATTAAAAAACTGAAACTGAGTCTAATAGTAATAACATTTTGATGCTAGCTCATAATTTAAGTTGTTTATGGTGTGATTGGCTTGATACTTGGTTATCAGCGCCATAGTTTCCGACCTCCAAACATACATCTGGCTTGTATTATTTTGGCATAAGAATGTTCTTGAGTAACAGCATTTATTAATACGTTTTTTGTACCCAGTTCAAGTTTCTTACATGCGCTGATGTTATGTCGATTCCTATATTGTCTATATTTTTACGTACTTATGTATTTTAAATATGATATCTTCTAACTGACGGTGTTGCATTTTCACTGAAGGCACTAAATTACGTATTGAAGGTAGTAAATTCTTATCATTGTCGATTGGTAATTTTTTTGTTTGCAACATTTACTATATTGTATATTTGGTTTGGTTAATCTCCGTGCAATAATTGTGTGTAAATTAGTAAAATGTGAAAGAAAATATGGATGTTGTACTTAGCTATCGTTCACTTTATAGTTATACTTAGTTTCAATTATTAAATAGTTTGAATTATAGTTTTGGTATAATAAAGAGTTGAATAATATATTATTTATTGTTTTATTAATATTGTGAAATACATCTAAAATATATGTAGTCAACTGTTAGTTGGAAGAGGAACACTGGCAGAGTTTCTCAAAACAGATAGAACACTTCTACGGAACACAAAAAGAAATATGGAGAATGATCAGAGGACAAAAAAAAAGAGATGAACGAACTAATAAAATAATAATGAATCACCAACACCACAGGTGACGACAAACGAAGAAATAAATATTGAGGAGGAAGAGGTAAAGGAAGCATTAAGGAAATAAAAAAAATAGAAAATCACCAGGAGAGGACAGAATACTGAACGAACTCCTCAAGTACGGAGGACCAGATCTAACCAAAGAACTATTAAAACTAATCCAAAAAATAATGGAACAAAACAGAATTCCTCAAGAATGGAGATCAAGCATCCTAATACCTCTTTTCAAAAAGGGAGAAAAATCAGACCCAGAAAATTACAGACGAATTAATTTATTAAACACAACACTAAAATTAACAACCAAAGTGATAACAAATAAACTGAATGAAATTATAACAATAACAGAAGAACAACAAGGTTTTAGGTCGGGAAGATCATGCACCGACGCTATATTTATAATGAACCAAGAGCAACAGAAAGCATTAAAATACAACAAACCGGCATATCTATGTTTAGTGGACCTTTCGAAGGCATTTGACCGGGTCAAATTAAAAGACGTTATCCACTTGCTGTACGCAAGAGAGATACCTCTACGAATAATCAAAACGATCGAAAATATCTACCAAAACAACACAATAAAAGTAAAAGTAGAAGAACTATTGAAGCTGGCAATGAGATAAAACAGGGAGATTCCCTGAGTCCTCTATTGTTCACCCTGATTATAGATGAAATAAAAAAAGTAAGAACTAAAAATGGAAAGCAAATTGGAGAAAAACAACTTAAAATAATCTGCTATGCAGACGACGCAATACTACTCTCTCAAAGTGAAGATGATTTACAACGTAACGCGCGCCAATCTAATATAACCGCCAGAAAATTTAACATGTTAATTTCCTCAAAAAAGACAAAATGCATGGTTACAACAACAAATTTACTAAAATGTAAAGGAGAAATAAAAATATCGGGAAAGAAACGAAAGGCAGAATTTACCAAACAATCATCAGACCAATAATGACACACGCGGCAGAAACAAGATCTGACACAGAGAGGACAAAAATGATGTTAGAAACAGCAGAGATGAAAACACTTAGAAAAATTGATGGTAAGACATTATGGGATAGAGCTAGAAGTACAGATATACGACGTAGATGCAAGGCGGAGAACATCAAGAACTGGGTAAGAAATGAAGAGTAGAATGGAACGATCATATAAGCCGAATAGAGTAGTAAAGACGGCAAGAGACGGTTCCCCAATAGGAAGACGATCAGTAGGAAGACCACGAAAACGATGGAACGACAACTTACTGGAGGCACATTGAAAAACAGACAGAGCCTTGTATATATAAAAAGAATAAGAAGAAAAACTGTTAGTTGAAATATTAAAAATATTTTGAAAAGCACTTGAAGAATTGAACAAAACATGGAGAAATTTAACAAAATAGAAAACTTAGGACGTGAAACCTGCATCGACTTGCAAGCTACAATTAATGGGAGTAGATAGATACCTATGCTTAACCAATTTACATGGTTATCAAACGTCTCGAAAGGTGTAAAATATTTTTAATTACATTTAAGTTTATTCCCATTAAATAAACTAGTTAATATAAAAATGCCACAAGAAAATAGTTTCAGATCCATTTTAATAGTTATGTCGCAGATATTGCAGTGGCGTCTACTAAAATGTATCTGCACAGCGATGAAAAATACAAGGGAAAACCACCTCATTATATTACCCTCATAACAATCATGGTTGAAGACAATAAAAAGTAACTTACTAATCATTGCTCTTGCAGATCACAATTAGACAGAAGAAGACAGCAAGATCTTTATTAAACTTAGACAAAACTTCCATAGACATGGAATGTAAGAAACATCTACGAATCGGAAAAATAAAAAAAATATCGAACTCAAATGTGAAAAAAGATAGATAAACTTTGTAGAATGTAATACACGCAAAGGGAGAATCACCATGAATGGAAACAACAAAATTTACGCCGGAAGAAATACATAGAAAAGTTTTAAGACCATTGACAGCGATATGTCTCTATGCACAGTCTAAGCTGAGACGTAAGATCCGAGATCAGTAAATCAAAGGTTATTCGTGCAATAAGATTGATGAAAACCAATAAATCTATATACATATATATATATATATATATATATATATATATATATATATATATATATATATATATATATATATATATATATATATATATATATATATATATATATATATATATATATATATATATATCTCTTTAGTCCTGACCCCCCGGAGGGAGTATAGTGGTCATCGTGATGTCGTGTATTGTCCGTCTCCAAAGGTCTCTGTCTCTGGTCATTTCTTTTAACTCATACATAGCTCTTTTGCATACACCTGTAATTTGGTCGATCCATCTTGTTGGGGATCTTCCTCGTAATCTTCGGCCTTCTACCTTTCCTTGGATAATAAGTCTTTCCATATTTTCTGTGTCTTCTAAAAAAATACTCTATACATGGTCTTACAAAAAATGTTTTCTCATTAAAACTTGTTCAGAATGTACTAGATTTCCTTCGAGAAACGAACTTGTATTACAAAATTTAGCTTATTATTTTTTATTAGGTAGGTACTTTCTCTTTCACTATTCTCTTTATTGTAAATTATATCTAATGTAATGTAAAATGTATAGTAACAAAATTTACCCACTGTCAATAACCTAGCAGTTAAAAAAAAAGGTTCGTCGATAGGTTTAAATATAATAAACCATTTATTACATGATAAACTGATAAAAATTAATAAAGCGGTAGAGTGCAGTGGATAATATAGATTCCCTCTCAGCATAAAAACCAAGCTAATGATAATTAAAAAAAAAACTAACGAAATCCTAATAATAGGACGACGCCTCCATATCAAAAGAGTAAAAAAGTATCTATACGTATCTGGGAACAATAATAACACAAATTACGGCTATTTATTCAGTGTTCTATAATATTATGAAGTTGAATCGTGGACGCTGGATCCAAACAAAATAAGAATACTTAACTTGTATTCATGTAGAACGAAAGGCGCAATAATAGAAAGAATAGTTAAGAAGTAAAAAGACCCACTGGTCCATTGTGGAAGAGACAAACAGAACACACAATGGATGACACAATTAAGGGAAATCTATAATGATAAATGAATAGATAATGGACGATAAATAGTAATCACACAATAAATTACAAGCAAACAACCAATTTATCTAAAGATATGAAAGAGATAAAAATCTTGCACGGCCCCCGTAAATCTGTTAAAGCATGACCGTCTTTAAGGCTCACAAGTTTCACAATAAAGACGGCCATGGTTAAGGGAACCAGGCAAAACTACATTCTTACATAGTAAGAGGCCACAACACACAGAAGGGTCAAAAGTCAAAATATCCTAAACAAAAGTAGGTTATGAACTGAGCTGTTGTCAAAGTTTGTTTATTTTTTTAAGTGTTTCAATATTTTGATATATTATTATATAAATAATCCTTAAAATGTCCCCCGAAAATAGTAATAATCCTCCAAGCGTGGTACGTCGTAAGAAAAATCAGAAAAAGAATTTCAATCAAAACGGTAATTTTTTTGAGTTGAACTCAGTTTCTCATTGTAACTATTTACCAGTGCCTTCCCACGCATGCAATTTGAATTTACCAAATGTGTCGAATTATTCAGTCACAAACGGTATGAACATTCAGCAGCTGATGTCTTTGTCCAATCACTCTTTAAGTTGTGGAAATTTTTTACCCAATATGAGTACCCCAAAAACACTTCATGGCTCAGAATTTAATGAAGATATTGAATATTCAAGTTTACCAGCTGCTCACATGCAACCAGACGAAGTTGCAATGAAGAGACGGTTCTCAGATCCTGGTTTGCCCAATGATAGTGATTCAAGTACAAATTCTGTAGAAGACAGTGTAATACATAAATTAAAATCTCAAATGAACTCTTTAAAAGACAGTAATCGCCGGTTATCTAGAGAAGTTATGGAGCTAAAAGTAGAAATGAATTTATTGAAGCAACAAAATAGTTTTAAGCCATATGATAGAGATTATGAGCCTGGTGTATTAGCAGATATAATAAGAGAAGTTAGGGATGCAGCTAGGGTACGAGAAGATGCTTTTTTAGCTAGAGTTAAGCATATGTTAGAAGAACAGCAACAACAATTAGGTTTGGTAAGTACCAAAAATAAGTAAGTAACAAAATTGTGTGCAGATATATGATTTAAGACATACTTTGAGACTTTACTAAAAACAAATATTTAAAGTATTGCAGCTGATCTAATTCTAATGTAAGTAACAGATAATTCAAACACTATAGTTATTCCTTTAATTTTTGATATCTTATTTCTACATAATATGCATGGTGTGTCACAACGAGCTTACACTACCTATATATGTCAGAAACTACTTACACGATATTTATGAAAGTTGGTTTATGGGGTGTTTCAATTTATGCCAAACTTAAAGAAAATATTTTCACAGACATGCTCCTTCTGGTTATACCCAAAGTGAACAGCAATATTATTATTTTAAATGGAACACCCTGTATATTATTGTGTGTTTAGATTCTGCATAAAATTCTAGATAAAATTTGTATAAAGTATCATAGGGCAAAACTTCATATTTTTGAGCTATTCATTTTTTTTCAATTTAACAGATACTTAGAGACAAACTTTTAAAAGTTAATAGCTCATTTATTTATTAACAGAATGTCTTGAAAACTTTTGCATACAAAAAATAGGTAATGTTCTTTCAGGAATTCATATCGAAATCAAATTGCTAATTTGAGGTGTTCACAAATGATATGCCATTTCTTTAAATTTCACATGCTAGTACTTAAGTCAATAATTTAAAATTAAACACCCTGTATATTATAATCTTAATAAAAACAGAAATCAGTTGTCTTTCAAATAGCATTAGGGTTCTCTATACCTAAAATTAATAATTTTGAAGATAATTATGGTTTAATGTTAAGATAAGATATTTATTGTTTTATTCTAACAGGCTGTGTATGAATATGTCGTAATTGTGATTATTTGTGGTTATTGGCACTTTTGCAAAATGATAAAAATGGCTTGTTAAGATTTTAAGAATTAAACAGTGAAGAATACATACATGTACTTTTAATACATGGAGAATGTGACAATTATTACTAGAACATGTGCTCTATTTGCTACAAGACATCCAGGTTGACCATGAACTACCTGTGACACTGTGAAGAGATTACTTAAAAATTTAATACATTTTGGTTTTTTTTAATAAAAAGTTAACAAAGCAAAACCTATTTTTGATAATAATGATCGTACATTTGAGGACCCTAGAAGTAAAGGGGTATAAATGACAAAACGTAAATTTTGAGTAAACGCTGTTCAAAGTTGAACATTCACTGTAATTGCCATGATTATATAATGCTAGTTTTTCTTCTCCGGTTTAGCTGCAGGCATTATTATTATTTTTTATAACAAAAACTCATAATTTGATTGACTTTACCAAATTTGAAGCTATTTTTAGGTTGCTAAGTAGCACTTGTACCCCTTTACTCCTAAGAAATGCAACATAAAGTTAAAAATGTAAATGTCATTTTCAACTTTTTCTTCTTCTGAGTTTGCTAGTTCTCCAGCTTGTTGATCATCATGTCGCAGATTTGTGAAGAACTCATGGTAGATTGTAGACACGTAGCTGAGTAACTGTTGAAGATTTGAATATTAAGCTTGCTTATTGAGAGGCCTTATGTCAATCGGTACTGGCAAGAGATCTGGCAGGACAGAATCTTTGCCAGCTCGAGTGGGTCTCACAGATAGCTCACTAAATCGTCATTTTTCATCTGTACTGTAAAGAACTTTCTACTTGTAGAAAGTGACCAGCTCCATCCAATGTTGAGGTACATACATGTCCTTTTTAATTCTTTTCTTTTTTAACTTCATCAAAGGAAAGTTTTGGTTTGATAGACTCATTATAAGAATGCCCACTTATAAACAAGCGATGATCTACTGTTTGAATATTAGTGTTTCTTACAATGTAGAGCCAAAATTTGACTGCCCAACCCAACTCTTGTTTTGGCCTCCACAATTGTCACTAAATACAAAACAGATGCAGCCCCAAGTGGTGTCTACATTGTTAACTCCCCTAGTCTTGGTTAGTTCGGAGTTGGGGATTATTGAGCTGGGTCCTCTTGAGTTAAAGAGGTAGGGCGCGTCTCACCTTTAACGTTTTGACGCTGGGCCTGAACTAAGGGACGGGATATCATAGTTTGCGATATAGCGCCTGTTTCACTCAGGGTACTGAACACGACGTCAGATATTTTAAACATCTTGGTTGTGCTCAATGTGTTGGAAATGGTATTCAGAAAGTTGAAGTTGAAGCCAGTATCGGATGGGTAGCACTGGAATTCAGCAGGTTGTACTCCATTAGAGAAAGCTAGATTTGTAGCTTTTGGATGGCGTATGCCGAGGGAGCGATAACCTAATAGGTTTTGGTTTACCCTATTATTTGCGTCAATGTTTAAACTTGACACGCAGGGTCCAGGATTGGCGTATGAAACAGCCTTTCGTACTGCATCGGGTAACACACCTACACAGGGAATTTCCTCATAGAGATTGTGCAGATGGCCATCGACATTTTCGCCTGGAAGGGCGAGCGTGTCATAGTAGCACAGATGGGGGGAGGCTTCTATATATTTTAGGAGACAAGATGATATTTTCTAAGATCCACGTGACGCCTGACCTTCATGTCACAAAAAGAAATGGGTCGTTTTAGTCTGTAGGTTATGGACCCCTAAGTTATATGTCTATAGTTGCCTTAAATAATATGCGAAGTTTACACATTAGGAGTTGGCATAGTTTTTTGCAAGTCGAAGATGATCCCAACTTTGCTAGCATCCTTTAGGTCATGACACTCATCTTTTGCTGTTCTTATGACTTCCACCTTACGCAAGTGTAAGTCTTTTTCTCTCTGAGCTAAAGCTTTTCTCCGCCAAACCGTGATTTATTTTTATCTGAAATTTGTCACATATGTCTGTACTTGGCCTTTTGACACTAAGGTTGAACTGAGTATTAAAAATATTCCTGTAAAAGCTTTCCTTTACAGGTTCTTCCTGTTTTTCATCCTTACGGAAATCACGATAAAGTTTGTACATTATTTTCAAATTAACACTCCTGAGGAAGATACCTCCCCTTCGGAGTCTTATTTCTAGTGTAGTGGCTTGTGTACCTAGGCAATTTATTAATAGGCTCTTTTATGATTTCAATTCGCCTCTCAGAAATTTTGTTCGTGGGTGATTTCTTTCGTCTTTTATGCATGTAGCCGTTCTAAGCCTATGGCATGCCACGCCTTAGGGGACTTTTTTTTAACTTACGTTCAGTTTTTAGGTTACGTACATCCATGTCCTTTAAATCTTAAAAAAACGAACTCTTCTTAAAAACACTGTAATTTACAATAACGTAAAACACTGCAGTTTACAATAAAGTTATACTATAATTTAATAATCTCTAAAGCAATATTAACTAATATTAATATTGTTTTAGAGGAGCTATAATATTACTACTCAACCAAAATGATAACAAACTCAACTAACAGTCTGACACAGTGGAACTGGGGTACAAGTGCACCTGTACCTCTTCTCTTCCAAGCCCTACTCTTAGTTGGCTTGGAGTTTAAGTAACTTGTCACTAGAACGCAGCACCTGTTAGACTTATCGCTTAGATTTCTTTACCTCCAAATAGAATGAGAGATTTCCAGTTCGGCGAAGCAGTTATCTCAATATTTACAAAAATGTCACTTAAACCCTTTTACTTCTAGGGTCCTGAATTAATATTCTTGGTTATTATGCTGCTTATCCCGAAGCATTTGTAAAAGCAAATTAAAAAAAAAACAAAAATTTCATTCCTATTCTTACACCACAGTTCAAAGTTTAAAGAAAACAGACTATAATAAATGAATAGAATTTGTAATGATAAAATGTCAAGAAGATAATGAATTATTGTGCGAATTTTAATATCTTTTGTGCAATCAGGGACAACCAGGTTGTAGCTCTCTACTTTTATGATGGTAACTTTTTTAGGTGAAAGATATCTCAATAAATTTAAAGTAAATTTATGCAATCTTCTTTGTTTAATTCTAAAGAGCCTTGTAGAATTTTCAAAAATCGGTTTCTTGTTATTGACTTAAGAAAATGCTTTGAACTTTCTAGAATAAGGGGGAAATTTTTTATACCTTTAAATATTTTGTTATTTGAAATTAAAATCCCTTTCCTGAGCACACTACTTACCCTGAGACACCTAAATACCTCTGGGAAGGGTAGTGTTAATAACTTTCCTTTTGATCTCCAACTTATCTAACATACTAACAGATATTTTAAGGATTTTGTGTTTAGTTGAAGCATTTTGAAACAAAATTATGTTAGTATAGCGGTAGCTGATGAGATCTCAAAATTTTAAAGATGTTCTACAAAAATGATTTTTTAAAATGGTACTCAGTAAAAGTCCAACAATTTTAATTCTATTCCCTTAAAATTTTAATCATATCTTTAAAATAACATTCTGAAGAAAAATATATATGAGATTTTCGATACGTCAATCTAACATGATTTATTAACAAATGATTTGTCAAAAATTGAATTATTGATTTTAAATGCTCTCGTAATCACATACAATTGATATTTTCAAAATCCTTATTTTGTCAAAAATTGAACTATTTATTTTAAATGCTCACTAATCACATACAAATTAATATTTTCAAAATACTCCACATATCTTTCTGCCTATATTTAATTATATTCATTAAGAGATTTTTTTGGTCAGAATGCCTCAAATTAACCATACTCAGTAAGAATGGCTCCAGCATTGACATCTTGTTCTATTTTTGAATAAATACATTTTGGAACTTAAGGGAAATATGATTAATGACATCCTTGAATATTATTATTTTTTATATCACGTTATTTCTCTTATCTTCTATTCTTAGCTACAGAGTATTTATTTCTTCATTTCAGAACCACATGCATTTTCTATCGGAAAAACATAAGAACAATGAAAGAATATCTAAACTGGAAGAACAATTGATGAACATTAATTTATCAGGGCATAGGTAAGTTAATTATTACCTTGGTGATATTAATATTAATCTCCTTCACAAATATACCACTAACTGTTTTTCCCTAGAACTTTTTTGTTCTCTTTTGCTTATATCTTTAATGAACTTATAGTCATCTATATGTCATCTAATACATAAACAATACATACTGTTTTTTATTTTAATTTTTTGTTTCTTTAATCTTTCTATGAATTATCATATCTTTAACATGTATTTGTTGCTCTTTTTAGTTCTGTTCTTGTTCATTTTAATAGTGTGCGTTCTTCCATTTTTTGGTCTAACCCTAATGCACACATCTTATATTTCCACAATATTCTTTAACACTAACTGTAAATACTTAAACTATTACTTTTCAAAATATTCATCCAAACTTACCTCCTTATCTTATTTGCAATAATAGTGTCAGTTTCAAATGTCATTTCTAGATAATTTTTGACAAAATTATTAAGTTTGAAACTCTTTTCCTTCAAGTCTTCAGTGCTTCAATGTTTGCTCTAATGCTATGAATACCAAGAAATATCGTACTGAAGTTGTCTGTTATCTAATATCTAATAGTAGCTATAATAGATATAATAGATAGCCTTAGCACTGGTTTTGAACACTTAAATCTCGAAAACACAAATTAGAAATTCAAAAGTCCAACGGCATAGTATTCACGTATTTATTAATATTTACATATATGGTCCTGGAAAACTCGACCTTATCAAAGTTCAAACTGAGATTTGAGTCGCTACTACTGCCATAGACAGTAACACTATTGTGCCCAGGGGGAAAAGCGTTCCCTAAAATGTGTGGAGAGCTGACGAATTGTGGGAGATTAAAGTCTTCGCGCAGTAAGTATAGGACACTGCCTTTCCTGACAGCATTGCATCCCTACTTGTTGGATTGGAATAAAATGTACATGAGATAAAAAGAGATGGCCCACAAGAGTCCACAAATAATGTGTCATTATTATAAGAGTCATGTGGAATGTTGTTCCCTATTTTGGAAGTATCGAGAATGCCAAATATTATTTTGACGAAATGTCTGCAACAATCTCCCATTCCACAGGAAACAAACAAACAATGGTTGCATATCCAGAAAATTAACAACATACTCTCTTCCATTATTGGAGAGGTTGGAAAGTTTGCGTGAATGGTGGCAATCTTGGTAGCAAAGTTATCTGAAAGTGGTTTGGTAGTAAATAAAAGAAGAAATAACCGGCAAGAACTAAATGAGAGTTCAAATTTTGAGATTTTGGAAACATTTATTGCATATCCCACTAGTTTCCTACGAACAGTAGGTGAACATACGGGAATGTCACAAGCGACTGTAAGAAAATATTAAAAATGAATGTTTCATTCTTATAAAATAGTGATACTTCAAGAATTCTATGGCGATGAGCTTGATAGAAAAATACGGTTTTGTGAAATCTGACCAAATCAATGTGATCCCTCATATTCTGCGGAATATTTGTTTCGGCGATGAATCTTCATCAAATAAAACAAATTTTCGTTATTAGATTGACGAAAACCTGCATATTTTTTTGAGAACAGCATACGCAACATCAACAAAATGTTATTTTCTGGGCTGGTATTTTCAGAAATCGATTGTTGTATCTTTATTTATTGAAGGAAAAGAAAAATGTACGAATAGAGGGATTGGAAGAAGTGAAGCAATTGTGTGACCTTCGTGATCACTGGAGTTGAAAATGTTACTGAGAGTAAAAACCGAACTTGTAGCATGTAGACTACATTTTTTTCTATTATTTAAGAGTTGGAATGGTTCCAACTAATCGTCTAACCATTTCAATTGAAAAAAGCCTCAACCAAATAATTGCTATTTAAATAATAATTTTACACTAATATCAATTCAGAGAAGATTAGGATACCCTCGGAGACAATATTAAACGCCCTTTAAAATGTCATCTGACTATATTTTTACATTTTTTTGTATTGTCTGCCAATCCTAGTAATGTATTTAGTATTATGTTTATTCTCTTTACGCTGTAATTACTTCTTATCATTTTATTACATCCCTTAGACGGTGGTCTCTGATAAACGCTGTACGTCGCGTACAGCATTACGCCATACGTAGCGCCTGAATGCTTTATATAATAAACCATGGATGTAGTCTCTTATTTTACGCTGAATGCAGCGTGCAACTACTATACAAGCATACATATGCGACGTACGGTATAACGCTATACGCGGCATCTGACCACCATGTTTTACCGCGGCATTTATTGGAGATTCGAATTTTTGTTCGAATCGATAAAAATGTCGAATTGGTCAGTGCCACATAGTTTTTAAATGGGCGTGTTTAGACTTTGCGATCGTATATCACGCTCGGAAATTTTACCGGATACATCGAAATTTACATTGGATTTTTTCACTGCAATCCATATGTCGTGACATGGTAAAAAATTCGTATCAACCGTCGACACGATTCGAATACCAAAAAAGCGTAGGTAGGTACTATGTAAAAAGGGAATTTTTTAATTAGTTGTTTATTGCCTATGACTACTAGTGTATAGGTACCACATGGTACAGTGGACGTGAACATTTTGATAAGTTTATATCAGTAGTACATTTTTCCAGATGCTTCCAATACCTTCTGTTTCGTCGTTTTTGGCATTTTAGATACCAATACAGCGTAACAAACGTATTGACATTCATTATTCAACGTTGCCACAAATTAACTAGGACTTTGGCTAAAGATATTTGGTTCGATAATATTTCGTTTTGAATAAATTATCGTATCGTACATACCATCTGAACGGGCTGTCTCGATTCGATTACAATATCGTTTCGAGTAAATTATCGTATCGTGTGTACCGTCAGAATGGGCTGTGTCTCACTCTCATAATATTACGTCGACCGCCCTTGTTAAAGTGATTGTAATTCTATAACACATCACAATTTGGTTAGCAGTCTGAGAATGTTAAATTAAATAATGAGAGAAATCTTTAAAATAAATAATATATACAATTATTACTAAAATAAATTAACGAAAAAGTTAATAAATAAATTGTACGTGTAGATAAATAATTGACTTGAGATACAAAATATATTTAGATACAGCCGCTTTAAAAAATTGTAATCAAAATAAACCCTTGAAATAATTCCTAATTTTACACATTTTAGCTACAATTTTCACGTCTATCTAAATACGGTAATTATTATCGTCAAGTTTTCTCTGGAATCATGTCCGTAACGCACGCAACCCACTTCCACGTCTGCGGTCGGTTCAAAGCTGATAGGGCACTGGAACATGTCTTATCATGATGCAATAAATTCCACAGAAGATATTAAACAAACAAGCTTAGATCGCCCCTTCATTCCTACGCAATCTCCCTATCGACCGAATTGCCCTACCTTATACGAATAATAAATTGATATTGTTACTGGTTTCACAATTAATATAAATGGTATGATATTAATACAGAAATTAATTTTGCCATTCAGGAAAATTCGATAATTTGAAAACGAAACCAAAATTATATATATATATATATATATATATATATATATATATATAATAATTTGAAATATATACTCGTATATATATTGTTATGATATGTAAAATCGAGAAAAATATTGGTTTGTTTAAAAATATTTCAAAGTTCAAAAACATTAAAATAATTCAGATAAGTAGGATAATATCCAACAAACATTTCGGAGAAGGAAAGTTATTAAATCCTTGAATTACCTGTACCAAACAAAATGTAAGCTTTACATCAATCATTTCTTTGTTAAACTTGAGTGACCCGCATAAGTTTAAGTGAAACAAAAGACAAATTGAAACGGGTTTTTACAAATGCATTAGTGCAGTGATTAAAGACAATAGAAGATATTTTAGAAAGAGGTTTTTGTTAGTTTTAAGATTTATAGAAAAATATTATTTGTAAATAAGTTTTAGGAAATTTATAATTATAGGTAAAAATTTGTTTGTTATCGAAATGAAGAAATGGGGGAATTGTGACGAGTTGTGATTGGCGGAGATTGAAAAAGGTGGGATAAGTGTGTGGGAGAAAGTTTAGCGAGATTGAGGAGAGACAAAAGATAGCAGAGAGTTGGTTTTCCAAATCTGTAAGAGGAACAAGGATTGTTCTCTGGCGGTTCCTGAGAGGTAGCAAGCAGTAGTGTTGAATGTTAGTGAGTTTTTGTGGAGTTAGTGTATCTGACAGAAGCTGGAGCAGCAAAATATTGTAAGTCATATTTTCCTACTTATATTCCAAGAGTCACTGTTCAGGCCAACGAGAGATTCAGTTTATCGTAAAGAGAAGATATTCCAAGAGTCATTTTTCACTCGGGCCAACGAGAGATTCAGTTTATCGAGAGGAGAAAGGCTATCATAATTTGAATGATTTGTGTTTTTGAAGGAGATCATTAAAGACGATATACTTGCAACAATCTGTTGTACGATTGCTGATTACATAGGGAGCGGTTGAGAGGAGATAATATAGTCTACAAGGAACAAGGATTTGGACCACTCATCATCAGAGAGAGATATTTTGTTTCTGCAAGTTTTTTTTCTTTTATTGATAACACAATTTTTTACACGTAATTTAGAAAGGATATAAATATTTTGATTAGGAGAGTTAGAATAGTTTGGATTTTGAGTTTTCAATTAATATTGTTTGTACCATTAATTTTGATTGTTCACGTACGGAGAACAAAATTTTGAGAATCCTTATATGAGATTTGTTTATTGAAAACTTTTGAGTGTGAATTATTTCATTAATTTTTTTTCAATATATAGTGTTAGATCATATGTGTTTTTTATTATTCCGGTATTTTCTGGACCTTACCTTTCACATGTAATAGCATAGATATTGAAGCACGAATTTTAACCCTGAGATAAAAGAATTAAAAATTGTGATAGAGTCATAATCACATCATTGAAATAATTTTAATTAATCAAAAATTAATTAGCTAATTATTCCTTGGCGCACCAAGACTTTAAATATCACAATAATATATATATATATATATATATATATATATATATATATATATATATATATATATATATATATATATATATATATACGAGTATATATTTCAAATTATTTTTCGACCGTACTGTTTTAAATATTGATTTATAGTATCAATAATTTATTAACAGACCGATTGCTGATACTATAAATCAATATATATATATATATATATTTATATATATATATATATATATCAAAAATAAAATGGTGTGTAATGGGGCTATAGGAATTATCTATTTTACTGACGGTCAAAAGTCTCTTCCTATTGTAAATCTTAAATGTACTGTTTATATTGATTTTCTATGTCTCTAAATACTTTTGCAAGAAGTTGTAGTTTTCAATGGCTCTTGTTGGATAAGAGACTGAGGACATAATTACTGTAGGGGAGAGAGGGGCACATTTGGACAAATTAAAACAAAATTTATACCGCAAAATGAGATTCATTGTATCGGCTTCTTCAATGTAAGATTCACATATTCGTGAGTCTTTGTGTACATTTAAATCTGACAATAATTAGAGTAGATGTAATTAGTCTCCCTTAGGGGCACATGTGGGCAAGACAATATTTTCTACGGGGCACATATGGGCAAGACAATATTTTCTACGGGGCACATATGGACATAAGTTTTGATACAAATAAAATAATAACATTTTTTTTGTAAGTGCAATTTTTAATTTAATATTTATTTAACAATACATTGAATTATCCCATAATATACCCATGAAAATTAACGGAAAACCTAAAGAAGGAGCTGGATCTTGCTGTCCCAATTTTTGTTTCAGGAGCTGGCAATTTTCTAATAATATCGTTTGCAGAAATATGACTTTCATCCTTCTGATCTGGAAATACAAAATGTTGTCGCGGCATCATTTTTAAAAAAATTACTAAAAATTCTGACTCCTAGTTCCTTTTCGATCTGACCAACAAAGAATTTGAGTGTTTTTTTGTTGCAAATTTAATGAGAACAAAATCCCCTTTCTGGATATTCGTAAGATCCAATCCAAAATCTTTACCATCTTCAGTCTCAACTTAAGCCTATCATCTGATTCTTCGCAATACTTCTTAATTTCGCTTTCTGATGTCTCCTCATCAAAAACTTTGCGAATATGGGATTTGGATTTTTTCTTTTCTATTTTGCTTACCTTTCTTTCCTGAGCCAGTTTCTACTTTTCCTCCTTTTCTCTTATTTCATTTTCTAATCAATTTTTTTCTGGTGTAGCGGTCAGAATGGTTGAATTTTTTTTCTTCCTTCCTTCCTTAGAACTTATTCACACGGCTTTGGATATGAACGAATTTGTTCCGGAGTAAGTTTTACATCGGAAATAATTACAATTTTGGACCTTTGTTTTCGGTAGTTAAAACGTTGACTTGTGGTTGAACATTTGTCTATGATGATGTAGAAGGCATTTCGGAATTAGAGAGTGTACGGAGATTTAGGTAATCATCAGTTGTGGTATCTCGCTGCGATACATTACTGACTTCGTAACTTCAACTTTTAAAAACCCAGAAATAATGTTTTAGGCTGGAGCTGTTAGATGTGCAATGTCATAAATTGTTATAGCTTTTCCCGGATATGTAGACATACATAAGTTGAATGCTTCACGACGACGACCCTTAAAAGGGCCAAATACATACACATCTAGTGGGTGCAAACAAGGTGTTGTGTGAGGAGGAAACGTTAAGAGTACTAAACCATTTTCCCTGCAATACAATATAACATCTAACGTTGCATGTGTATTATGGTTATCCAAAAGTATTAACGCAGGGTTTTCCTTAGAAACGTGCTGTTTTTTAATATGCTTTTCAACTTCGAGGAATCCCTCGTTGGTGGTCATCCAACCACTTGGAGAAGCAAAACCAATGCTGCTTCCTGGAGCTTGTCAGGAATGACTCTTTAAATCGCACTCGTGGAAAATATAAACAGGTGGAATAGCATTTGCATTGGCAATGATTATTCCAACAAACGTCACTTACTCACCTCTCTCTGCTCTAACTGCTTGCCCCACTTGCTTCCAGCCCTTATTTGCGACCACTTTTGGCATTTGCAGAACAGTGTTCTCTCCGCTTTCATCTACGTCCACGATTCTATCACTAGTAAATTTGTACGTTTTGTAAACAGTCTCTAAGTAATCAAAAAACATGTCTACGTTAACTTTATTAAAACTGATGTTTCTGGCTACACTCGTAGACTCAGGTTTTCACAAAGATAAATTATTGTTACGCTTCATGAAACCCTTCATCTACTCAATTCCAGCAAAATGATTTTCCGGCTATGACTTTGGCACATTTTTTTCAAGCTTCAGAGCATATTCATATGCGAATGTTCGAATTTGAAAGTAGGTTAATCCATACTGTAACTTCGAAGATTGAAGAATATAATTTATTAGACTGTCCCCTTCTTCATTTAAAAAAATCTACTGTGATGTATATTTTGATGAAAACTTTATTTCGGATATTTTCGTATCATTTAAGTATATTTTTTTTATTCAGTTTTTTTTAATCTTTTATGTAACATGGACGTCTTCAATCTATATCTCTCTGCTACGTTTCTGATTGATCCGTTACCATTGTTTATATCGCAAATGGTCTGAACTACTACGTTTTCAAGAATATTACTTCTATCAGTTTTTCTGATGTAGGTCCTCACCATTATTTCGAACTGTAAGGTAAAAAAAAGATTTTTTAGGTTGTTTTGTTTTACAAGAACCTATGGGGTACAAGTGGACACTGTCCACTTGTTCCCCTGTATGCTGTCCACATCTGCTTCGTATGCATAGTTTTTAAAAGTACCGGATATCTGTTTTTAGGTTATGACTAGAACAAAACTGTAGAAACTTATCTGATATCAAATATGACACTATTCAAAATACGATGCACTTTACAAGGAAACACAAAATGTCACTAAATAATATTACAATCTCTAAAAAACTGTTTATTTACTTTTACGCGGCAAAAGTAATACAACCTCGTGAGACAAACAAATGGCAACTGACATTGAATTGATTTCTTGCTGTAGAACCTTAGACAAGGAAAGAGAGAGGACAGGTAACGTTCATTTAATAAACCTTCGAAAAGTGAAGCCAGTTTCGATGTGACCGCCATGTTTTGTAACTACTTGCCCATTACTAGAGATAGTGCAAGCACTCATGACCACGGCGCAGTAGACGAAATTTGGTTTAGTCCCCACTTCCATGCGAAACGCATTGTACTATGCTGTATAATTCCACTTACAATAGAATCTTTCTGCCTTTACGTGAATTTGACTCCGCCTTCGCGCACCTCCATGGTCAGGAGTGTTTGAACTATCTTTACCTCTCTACAGGGTTACCAGCTCTACTGATTTCACCTTAAATTGACTGATTTACTGAAACACTATATCAATCTACTAAAAAATATGTAATGACAAAATCATCTTCAAAAAGTGATCATTACCTATATCAGCTTTAAATTATAAATAAAAAAAATCTATTTATTTATTATTGATTATATATATATATATATATATATATATATATATATATATATATATATATATATATATATATACATATACATTATTTTCAATCTACTGAAGAAATAAAATATGAACTGGCAACTTTTTTTGTGCCGGTTGGTGCCCATTTAGGCTTCAGTCAATTCTATACGATTACGCTTTCCTTCTCTTTCCTTGTCTAAGAATAGAACTATATCACCAGTGCCTCCTAGGAGAGTGAGTTAGAACTACTCGAAAAGAAATCTAGACGGAAAAAAATCAACTGTCCACTTGTGTCTCTGTCGACATGTGCCTCCCGTATATTGATTATAGGATACGATGATTATAGAATACGAAAGTATATAAGGCTCTACTGTAAATTTTAATTTCATGTCATGTTCCATTCATTTATAATTTGTACTCAGTAAAAATATTTTACTATTTATTACTATTTAAATGTAGGCAAGAAGAAAGTGTATCCTCAAATGGTAATAGTTCTAATACGGCCCGGCAAGTAATTGAATTAGAAAGGGAAGCCCTAGAATTACGACGTGAACTCCAAGATACTCGAGCCAAGAAGGAGGCATCAGATCAAAAAGTATTACAGTAAGTGATTTAACTAATTATTTATGTACTTACCTGATTTTTACTTACACACGTTTTCCCTACTATGAAGTAAACCTGGAAGAGATTTTTATGCCATTTTTTATCTAATTTATTAAGAGTAATATACATTCAGATCATAAGAATATGATGCGCTGTGTAGTATTTGTATGTGTGTTTCTTCAAAAAATACATCCTGATTTTTTAATTGAGCATTAATTTATTATGATTCTCCATTATTGCGTTGTGTATACCTTTTAACAAGTTGGTGTCCATATTTTCTAATTCTCTCTCATCTAATTTTATAACTCATATTAGCAGGGATATATCCCAGATAATTTGATTGCTTGTTTGGTGTGCAGTGTCAGGAAACGTTCTTCTTCTTATTGCGCCTTTACCTTTCGAAGGTTGGCGATCCAAACGGCAATTATAGCTTTGGAAACTGCTGCACGAAAGATTTCTGTGGATGAGCGATCAAACCATCTCCTCAGATCTTTCAGCTACGAGTTCCGGCGTCTTTCAACTGATCGTTTGCCCTGCCGAAGTACCTCACCATTGGTAACTTTTTGTATCCATGGAATTCTCACCATCCGTCTGTATATATACATTTCAAAGGCATCTGTTCAAAACAGAGAAAACGTAACATCTGATAATTTGAATTCTGAGCTCTAAACTAAGGTCTGATCTTGTAAAACATGTTTTCATGTTTATGAGTGTGTTTCTCGCTTGTTCGATTCTTGATAGGATTTCTTTTTTTGGGTTCCACTGAGTGTTGATATTTGCTTCCAAATATTTTATGGAAGTTACCTGTTCTATTATTTGTCGCTTGGCATACAAATGTACGTTTGTTGGTATCTTTGAAAATACTAGAATTTTAGTTTTGGAAACATTTAGATGTAAACCGAACATTTCGCTATGACGAATTACCGCATTTATTCTATTTAGTAGTTCTTGTGCGTTGCTTGCTATTAGGGGGGGTCTGGAATCTTCGAAAGGCATCTCAGTCCAGGACGCCGCCTGACTAACTTTAGTGCAGGATTCGTTCTTCGTACTCCCGGCGATAGTTCTTGAGGTACTTTAAAATGCCCTCTCGTCGCCGAGTCTACGCCGAACGCCTACCTGCTAAACCAGACCCTCCTCTGTCATCCAGCGATCCGGAAGCGGAATGGCCGCTGTAAGGCCGGCATCACTTCCGAAGCACTACCTTTATTCATTCATTTTCCATTCATACACATCCACACTCTATTCATCAGCAAGGAGGCTCCCTGTCTCGTTCTAGGTAGCGCGTATAAGACACTCATCGCTCCTAGTTCGGCATCATTCCCAGATGGGCATTTCCTCCTTCCCCACAGTCTGACTCACGCATTTTAACTCATACAGTGTGACCCAGTTTTCTAGCTTCACCTTTCAGCATCATTCACTCTTACCTTTAGCGTTGGTCCAGCTGTCTTCTCCTCTTCCTTTTTCTTGATCACTGCACGGATATAGCTGTGTATGTTAGTCCAACCTAATTTATTTTCAATCATTCTCTTAATCATTTCTCTCACTGTAACAAAATTGAGACACTGTTTCTCTCTCCATTCTGTTCCTTTCCACTATCCATCTGCTGCAATCTAACATCGTATGTGTCACGGTGTCCGAGTATCCGCAGTATAGGCATTCATCTGTATCAGCCTTTCCGATCCTATAGAGGTAGGCCTTAAAACACCCGTGTTCTGTGAGCACCTGCGTCAGGAAATAATCCAGTCGCCTGTGGCCACAGTCCACAGGTCAATATTTTGCCTGTTCCTTGTCCCCTTCAGAATGATGGCTTCGGTTTTCTCTGTCGCAAGTTTCAGTCCGAGCGGCGTTATTCACAGTGCATAACCCCATCATATGCCAGATTCCATAGCGTCGGGCCCAAGACAGATCCCTGGGGTACCCCAGCCGTCACGTCCACGATCGTGCCCTTTTCCACCATAATCCTTCTCTCGGACAGATACTCCCCCACCACATTCATCAGGTAACCAGGACATTATTTCTCCTCCATTGCTTTTATTACCTCGTTCCACTGAAATTGAATGCATTCTCAACATCAAACAACAGCAGGGCCGCCCAGCTATTGATGTTCATCCCCTCTGTTGCGCAATGCTTCGAGTACACTCATGATTGCATCAATCGTGCTTTTCCCTTTACAAAAACCAAATTGCCTTCGAGATAAACCACCTGACCTCTCAATCATGTCGTCTATGCGTACTCGCAGCATCCTTTCATACAGCTTACTGATGCATGGAAGAAGACAGATGGGGCGATACTTTTCCCTAGCTTTGGGAAGCAGTATTAACCTCGATGTTCTCCAAAGCTCAGGAAAGGTTTGTGCTTCCAGCAGTGCATTCATGTGTTTCAGAAGCTACACAGGTAACACCCGTCCTAGACCCTTCATCGCCTCAGGTGGTACCTGATCTAGTCCGGGGGACCTACGAGTCTTCAGTGAACCCAATGCCTCGATAAGTTCATCCATGGTAAAGGGTACAGCCCGCTCAGCTCCTTCATCCCTCCATACACCATGACATCTGCCGTCCGGAAAGAGCTCTCTTGTTACCTCAAGCTTCTTGTCCATAGGCATTTCGTAAGGAGAATACGCATGGAACTTCTTCATGACGATCTTGTATCCCTGACCCCAAATGTTCTCATCCATGTTGTTGATGTTGTCTATGCTGAGTCCTGATTCCACCTTGAACCTCGTCTAATGCTTTTCTGAATATAGATTCCGAATACAGATTAAATAATAGTGGTGATAAGACGCAACCTTGTCGCACTCCTCGTCGGATTCGCATATCTTCGGATGTTGTGTGCTCTATTTCAATTGTTGCCTTTTGATGCCAATATAGTTCTGAGATAATTCGCAAGTCTTGTTCGTCGATTCCAGTTGTTCTCAGAATTTCGATCATCTTTCGATAGTTAACGCAGTCAAATGCTTTTCGATAATTAATAAAACATGCGTATACATCTATATTCATGTCTCTGCATGGTTGTGTTAACATATTTAAGGTAAAAAGACCTTCTCGTGTTCCCAATCGATTTCGAAATCCAAATTGAGTGTCACTCATCTGAAACTCATACTTCTTGTAAATTTGCGTATGAATGATTCTGAGAAAAGTTTTAAAGACATGAGACATTAATATTCGATAGTCATCGCAGTGTAAGGGATTGGATTTTACCTGTGTCATATATCTTATTGAATAGTGCTGTTATTAAGTCGAGGCTTTTACTTTCGTTGTCTGCAATTAAATTAAGTATTTCGACATTAATATTATCTGGGCCGGTGGCTTTTCCAGTGGACCAGGAAACGTTACATTGACAAAATTTCTTATAAAATTACATTTTTAGTTATTTGACTCATTTAGTACTTTCTCTGTTTAAATTTTGTTAGTCTTATTGGCGGAGCGATGGGTGGTGGGGAGGTATGACAGTTGAGGATAAGACAGAAAGATGTCAAAAATCGAAGAGTTTTTGCATTTTTTTCCAATAAAATGTGCTGCAAACAAAATCTGTTTCGTTTTTGGTGGCGAATCCTGTATACATACATATATTTATTCAGAAATTTAATTATTTATAATTATAAAAATATTTATATAAACATATCTAATATTTTTGTAGGTTAGATAAGAAGCTTTCCAATTTAATGCGCAGTAGCGACATGAACAACTCAGATATTTCCGACGAAGCTAAAACGGCCTCCATAGAAAGTCTCAGCACGAGCATCATTACCAACGCCTCGTCCGTATCTCATAGTAATTCCAGAATCACTCTGACTGGACCTGTAACTGATTTATAATACTTAATAATATTAAACCGAATTTAATTGAAACATATCGTGAAAGTAATAAGAATAACATTCCTATTCAAAATAATAAACCTAAAACTATTAATGAGGTTAGGTGGTAATTTTAGGAAAATGTGGGTCTGTTTTATATCATCGGGTCATATTTTTAGTTTTAATATAAATAGGCAAACAAATAAATATTTTTAAAGAATGCATCTTTCCGTGAAAAATATATTCTTTATATTTATTCTATTCAAATTGTTTTTTCTACGATTCTCTCTCTTTCTTCCCTATACATTAGCTTTTTACAGTTAGTTTTCTTGTGGTCTCTTTTTTTTACCATACAAGGGATTTTCCATAAACGGACTTCCTTGTATATTAAGATGATGTTGGCTTGAGTTGATTCAATTTCTCTAGATGATTCTTATGTTAATTTTCGGTTTCATGTCAATGATTTACATTATCAATTTCAAGTACAAAGGCAGTGTAACAATAAAGTAACCACCCGGATCGTTGGGTGCCAATTATTTAACACTATAAGGTCACCTTAGTCGTATAACTATAAAACGAAACGTGTCATGCCAATTTTATTGTTAGGTGGGACTTATCTTAATGCAAACTGTACAATGAGAAATTTGGCAGAGACAAATAAAAGATTATACTAAATAGTCATATTTATTAAATATAAAGAAAACCAAAATTTAGTGAGCAAACCTTACCTAAGCCTTACAATAAAATAAATGAAAAAATGTAATTATGGCTAATACAGAGATACTGTCACATATGGAGGAGAGCTGCTACCTCCACATGGAGAAAATTTTAGACTAGTAGTAGTAGCATTGGTGTTGCATTGTTACATCCCTTTAATAAGCAGTTGTTGTGGTGAACACCACGTGGTGTTAATTGGGGAGTCCCACCAAAAAGGGGAACAACAAGAAAAAGCCCAATAATAAAAACTATAACAAGAAATTTTGTGTTAGCTGACAGCATAAAATTAAGTATCTTGCCTTGTCATAAGGTTTAAAAAAATGTCTTTTTATAGATGAACGATATAAAAACAAGTTCCCCTTTCTATTGAAGTGAAAACTGACATGACAGAACGGAGTTGCCAACTGACAAATAAAGTTTGTAACGACTTGAGATCGTAGACATTTTATATATGTCTATGGCATAGACACGGGGTATAGAAAGAACAGAAAGTTAACGAATGAATAAAATCAAAAGAAATTGAAACAAAATAATTATTTGAAGAAAAATAACAAACATGTGACGTTTATAACGTTACAAAGGACAATATGATTTTACACAAATCGGATGTACAGTCACAGTACAATGTATAGTTTACAGGCGCAGGGCGCAATACGTTTCACGAACGGAACCACGTTTTTTGAAGTAAATGTACACAATTTACTAACGTTCTTCAAGTTTTAGTCTATTCACGATGACATAAGCCACAATACTGTACAAAAATTAGTTGCGATTTATAAAAGTCTCTTCCACTAGAAACAATGTTTGCAGCATAAATTTCTGTATGTCTAAAACATCACACCAGTATTTGGTTGAAATATTTTAATTAGATCTCAGCTGTATTTCTTTTCATTGTCCATTTTCTTGTCCGATTGAAGACATTTCTGTTTAATTTTTCTGTAAACTTTACATTAGCAACCTGTAACCAGTTCCTTCAGCAAGTCTGGAAGCAAAAGAAGACTAGAAGTACATAAAGAGCTAAATAAATAATTAGAAAGCTCGGATAAAACACAAAATATGTTTAAAGCAGAATTTCTGGCTATTATATTAGTCTAGCTTAATCTTGAAACTGTTTTCTTGTGGCATGTTTAATTAACTATTGTATTTACATGGGACTAAACCACAATTGATTGTAATGAGAATTATATTTTACATTTGTTTTGAAGTTTCGATTTCCAATGCGGATATCGTTAAAAAAATTAGAAATTATAAATAAATAAAACTAATACGTTAACCTGTAAATATTTATCAATTGGCACTTTGTGGCAATTAATTTAACAGTTGACTTAGTTGGCCTCGATCTTGTAGGAAAATAGCCATAATTTGAGTCAAATTCTGAGGGTGATGTTTATTCTCGGATTGATATCAAATTCTGATCTTTCAGAGAGTAGTAGAGAGAGTACATCGCCCTCAGAATGTGATTTAAATTATGGCTATTTTCCTACAAGACCGATTGATATACGTTTACAGCCGGTTTCACAATCAGTAGTTTACCAGAAGGGTTAAGTTATTTACCCATAGAATAACTGACAGATGCTGTTTCATATTCACAGATTCAGTTACGGTCACTTAACCTTAGGTTTTTTTGGGGGGTCGCTGAAGCAGTGGTCGCTTCGGCTACACGAATAATTCTCGATTTTAAGGAGCGGATAGGAGCGATGGTTTTTGCTTTTTCGAAATCTATTTTGTGACCTATCTGAATATTATGTTGGGCTAGGGCTGAAGTAGTATCGGAATGTTTTACAGATATAGAATGTTCGTAAATACGGTTGTAGATTCGTCGGTTTGTCTGTCCTATGTATATTCGTGGGCAACTGGAACAAGGTATCTCGCAGACACCATGGTCTTCATTGGGGATTTGGTCTTTGGTCTTTTACGGATCTGACGAGATTGGATAACATGGAGATGGTTTCGATGTTTAGAGGGTTAAGAGTTGTATTGATCTTGTCAGTAACACCTTCGATAAGAGGTAGAAAGATTTTTGGTTGATCAGGCAGCAAGGTTTCTATTTTGGATAGATTGGGGATTAGATGTTTTGAATGCTCCTATTGATTTGGATTTTGTGGTAGCCGTTTTGTAAGAGTGTTTACCTTATTGGATTGATTTCGGATGATCTGTGATTGTCGTCGCTAAGTCTTATGGAACGGGAAACAAGACTGTTGATAACTGAATTGAGTTGGCCGGGGTGATGGTGTGACTGGGCATTGAAATAACGGTTTGTATGAGTGTAATGTTGGTAATAAGGAAACAATATCAAAACTAACTAGTACATCTCAAGGTGAAATAGAAATGTTTTTCAGAAGATCAATGATTTGGAAAGAATTTTTGACAAAGGGCGAGGCATTTTCGGCTAATGGTTGTAAGCATAAGGGGAGATGTTTTGCCAATTTCTGAGAGGGGCAGTTGTATGCACTGACGGTGGGTCTTAGGGGGACCTTGCGGTTATGAATTTTTGGCAGGCTGTGTATTCTTGGAATTCGGAAAGATTTTTCTCTGGGTATAAGAGATTTTTTGATGTCTGGAGGTAGAGTGGACTTACTTATGATGGATTTGGTTGTTTTTTCTAGATAGGTGGGATCGTTTGGGACGCTTTTACATTCTGTAGAATTGAGAAGTTCGAACATTTGTTCAAAATAATTAGAAGAGTTGATAATAAAGGTGGCATTACATTTGTCGGCCGGAAAGATGGCAATGTGAGGGTTGTTATAAAGTTCTTTGAGGGCACGTCTTTCTGAAAGACTAATATTTGACCGTGGGGGTTTGGAAGTACGGAAAATTCTGGCGACTTCGGCTTGGGTCGGAAGGAAGATGTAGATGAAGAGGTATATGTATTTATATTATAACAAAAAATTTATTTAATACGCGAATATGACTCAGTGATACTAATAAAATAATTTATTAGAAACTAACAATAAAAATAGTTAACGTAGATATTTATATTTACTTCCTCATTTTCAAACTTTTTTCAAATATTCACATACAGTTGGATATTATCGGCTGCACAAATTTCTATGTAAACGTCTTTAAGATGTAATTTAAAAAAATATGTTTAAGGGCTTGTATATTACGTATTTGCACAACGTATTCTCAACTATAAACAAAGACATAGTAATTTAAAGTTAAAGATCTCGCTTAGTGTTAGATTTAGTGTTTTCCTTGATACATTACAAACCCAGTCAGATCTGCAAAATTGTGCCCAATGTCTTATAACAGTTAATCTTCGAGTAATGTATCAATTACTTCTTATACTTGGGAATTGGTTGTGTGAATATCGTGTATATAGTATGGTATGTCACAACGATTTAGCGATATTGCAATATTTCATAAACTGATCATTCAATTAATACAAAATGTGGGAAAATCGCCAAAATGGTAATGCCGCTGTTGCATTTATATTCCTATTTAATTTAAAGCCATTAGTTTATAAGTATTGAGAATCTCTTATCATGAACTCTTATCTCTTGTGGACATTGATTTTTTTTATGTAACAGTGACTGTCAATAAACTGACATCCTTTGAATAAGGTTTAATTCCGCATTGACATGATTTTTGAAACCGACCAGTAACCTTTAACATAAATTTACGAGTAATCGCACAGTCTGATATGATTTCTCATGTTATATTTTGTATTGATAAGTTTATCAGTTTACGGTATATTGCAAAAATTATCTTGTGACTACTTGTTTTAAACAAAAGCTATTACAAAATTAAAGGGCCTAAAGAACACCAAGACCTAAAACAATATCACGGTTGTGTCTTATGACTATTTATACACATGTAACACTTTTTATTTTTAATTTGCTTTAGTATATTGAAATATAACTAAAATAATATGAGGGGAAAATAGGTTGTGTTCGACTGAAAAAAAGCAAATGTTTCCTTTATCGAATTTGTAAGATGTGCCTAATTTTAACTTGATTCAATTTGTTAGAATAGAAGTAATGTGATATGGCTTGTATTGCTAAAAGTTACAAATCTATATATTCTTATTTTAGAGAATACTTGTCATATAAATGGTTAAATTATTATTTAAAATATTTAAGAAGTTTGTAGAGTATTTCAGATTATTTATGTATCATTGCTTCCCAATCTAGAGTCTCTTCTTTGTTTTATTCATTTATTTTTAAACTAAAACTGAACAGATGGAAGCGGAAGATTCTTAGAATGTATGAAGGTTTAAAAGATGGTAATATACGGCAATAAAATGCAATTATATGAACTACCTAAAATAAATATGCTTACGAAAGCTAACAGTATTGAGATGGCTCGGGTACGTATCTAGGATGTTGGGATGATTAATCGAAACTCAATCTAACACAAAAGGAACGTCCACGACAAAAATAGATGAAATGAGTACAACAAAACATTTAATTTTTTTAAATAAAATTTGGAAAACGCAGCAGAAGGTAGGATGAAGTAGAAGATTATCTATTCATTATAACGGTAATATCCTCGATGGTGAATCCTGAAGTAGCAGCTGGTATTATTATATACAAAAAACATATGATACATAAAAATACAACACTGTTTTTTAATTTTCACACAATACGGTCATTTTTTCTTATTTCCGTAACATCAGTTTTCCCACAATAGAAATTTTAAACTATTTTAGGGAGTAAAAACAATTTGTAATACAGTAGACTCCCTCTATAACGAGAACTGAAATGGCAGACTAATTACCTCGTTATAAGCGGATCTCGTTATATCCAACAACAATAATACTGTGCATACATATGAATATGTAGTTTTCTAAAACATTAACTTTCTATAGTGAAGCCATTCGGAGCAATATAAGATGCTAATAAATATTTTTTGAATGGCGTTTATAAAACAAAGTTGTTTACTTTTATTGTCAATGAAATGCATTAAAACAAAAAAGAGTTGTTTACTTTTACTGTCAATGATATACTTTAAAACAAAAAATCTGTATTCTGTAAATATGTATAAAGCGTATAAAGTTATTTTGTCATTTTTGACTGCTTTAAATTGTCCAGTATTCTATCTATCATATTTTCTAAAGATGTGAAACAGTTTTATGCTTCTTCATTTGCGTTTTGTCCTTGGATAAAGTTTCTGACAACCTTTAAAACACGTGTGAATGGTCAACCCAATACAATGACACTTGTGAATCATAAATTTTACATTTCCGACTAAGAATCATAAATTGTAAGAAGTTTATTGCGGGCGGCCCGCAGTTAAAAAGGGTATTTATTTATAGCTACGACCGGGCCAAAACGCAAAAAACACGTTTTTCAATCTTATTTTTTCTCGTTATAAGGAAATTTACCTCGCCATAAAGGGTTATAGTTCAATAGAAATTTCACGGGACATCTAATGTACCTCGTTATAAGCGAAACCTCGTAATAACCGTGTTCGTTATAAAGGGAGTATACTGTATTTCCTAATGAAATATTACTGTTTTTTCTGCCTACTAACTATCCGTTAGTCTTAGAAACGCTTAACTCTCAATATCCGTTTGTTAATTAGGAATTAGATCTGCATTTTAGACCGATTGAATTCTAATTTTCGCAGTCAACTTATTTTTTTTTTTTAGTTTTTTCTGTCTATACAAAATTTCAAAGTTGTAGTTAAATTCATGGCATCCTTTAGTCAAATGGTTAGTGTGTGTTAAGTTGGTTTTACGCCTCCGTGCTAGCTCCGTTTTCCGTTATCCGTTTTTTAAGACTCCTTCCTGTCTAATCATTTAGTTGTACAATTTTACATGTCCAAAGAATATAAAGTGACTTGTGGTACATGTCCAAAACTATACATAGTTCAGACAGGAAGAAGTTAAAAAAAACGGATAACGGAACATAGAACTAGTTCTTACAAAAATACAGTTTTAATTCTCAAGATTGGGAGGTCTCTGTTATTAAGCCTAACGGAAAACTAGTTATGTAGACAAGACTAATAAATATTTCGTTGGGTATCGGAATCTATCAGAAACTATCAAAACCAAAAACATTTAAAACGGAAGTTTCATGATAGATATATTCAAAGACTGACTATTGGTGCTCACAGTTAGAACTATTTGTTTACAACCGCACCACTTACTGTGAAGTTTTGAATAATTAATTAGTGCAATTGTCAACTCTTGGGATCGAGCTACAAAATGCAACAGAAGTCACAAAGTCATGGCATTTATGACTTGTGAAATAGTTGACTTGCTAACCAGCGTCATTTAAATGTAAATTTCACGATTACAATTTTATTCTGATTACAATTTTTCTCGATAGCTTTGTACATATAGAATTTTCTTATCTACACTACAAACTTCTTTCCATCGTAAGGGTTTAACAAAACTGGAATCAAGGTGCACTTTATCGACTGTTTTTTTCTGTGCTTAATTTTATTTTATACATTAAAAGTTTATTATTATTTATAAGAGATGTTGTGTTCATAAACTAAATTCCTGGTCAAAATCAGTGCATCCATTTTTTAAATTTAAATATATACATTAGTGGTAAATAGACATTAACTAAATTTTGATAAAAACTTAAATTTTTTAAATCCATACAATTATTTGAGAAAAAAATATTACATCTGCGTCTATTTCACACTTTAAAGAGAAGCTTTGGGGTAAGACTGCAAACTAAGGCTCGTTTCATTATTCAACAAAATCATTAGTATACATCTTAGTTAACTGACCAATGTTAATCATTAATAACTAAAATAACTAGTTTTTTGCCAGACATCTAGTGGAAACAAACAGCAAAAACAATGAAGAATGAGACTAATTTAATTAGTATTGAAGAAGGACTACTACAAAGTGGCGTTATATTTCCCCTACTGTGTAAGATATATTTCCGAGGCATACTCCTGTTTCTGTGAGCTGTATGGTTTTAAAGTTTATCAGTAGGGTGCTAACCTATCTGTAGACCCCCTCTTCCTTTATCCGGGTTTGGGACTGGCAACAGTTCTGTTGAGCTACTCGATCCATCCAACAAAACTGCAGCAAATAGACTGGCAGGACTCCTTAATAACACTATATGGCGAAACAGACACATTAACACTGAGATGAAGTCAAGAATTTATAAAGTCAGTTTAAGACCAATAATGACATATGCTTCAGAAACAAGACCCGACATAGCCACAACGCAAAGGCTACTGGAAACTGCAGAGATGAGAGTACTGAGAAGAATTACAGGAAATACGCTGAGGGATCGAAAGAGAAGTGAAGACATTAGAAGAAAACGTAACGTAAAGTGTATAAATGAATGGATACAAAATAGAAAAAAAGAATGGAATAACCACATAAGCAGAATGAAGGAGACCCGTGTCGTCAAAATAGCAAGAGATAAGTCACCAATCGGCAGAAGAAGTATCGGACGACCGCGCAAAAGATAGAGTGACAACCTTCCATAGAGGTATTAATCCGCCAATGAACAAGCAGAATTTTACGTATTTTATACAATATTATATGATGTTGGGACGTGGGTGGCGACAGAAACTTCAGAAAACAAAAGTACTTCTTGCCTGTTTAATTCAATATCTGATTTCGAAGGACAGATCTAAATTTTGGATGATCCAAGATCCAAGGTATGTCAAGCGGTGTACTCTTTCCAGCGTTTGTTGGTTTAATACCAGTTGGGTTAGGAAGATATCTTCTTAAGTTGTCACCATACACTTATTTAGTTTTGTGGATATTTATCGACCTCAATTTCTGCATTCTATGTCAACTCTATTGACTAGTTCTTGCAGGCCGTCGATGTTTTCCACTAGAAATAGGATCGCCGGCCTATCGCAAATTGTCAATTATATCTCCTCCTATGATAATTCATTTTTAATCGTTTAAATCTTCCCTAAATATATTTTCGTATTTGCGCATTAAATACGCATTAAAAAGGGTGGGAGAGAGTATACCTTGTTCAACCTTCTCTGTTGTTTGTACTAATAATGGCTGTTTATTTCCAGTAAAGTTTGGCAATAAGTTTGATGTATTTGTCATCTAATTGGTTGTTCTGCAAGTTGGTAATTAATTTGGTATGTTGTATGCCGTCAAATGTTGTTTTAAAATCAATGAAGTACATGCATACGGGTTTTCTTACTTCTGAACACCGTTAAAACTTTGTTTCTATAGAGAAAAATGTTTCTCTAGTTCCAAGACATCTCCTGAACCCAAACTGCTCTTGGCCAATTATTTACTCAGATTTATTGTTAAATCTGTTTAGAAGGATATGCAACAGTATTTTAACGACATGGCTCATCAAACTAGTGAGTCTACTATCGCTGCATTTCTTAACGTTTGGTCTTATAGAAAGCGGAATAAAGATCGGTTTTAATTAGTCTGATGTAATTTCACTGGTATATATTTGATTGACTTACAGTCAGTTCTTCTATATTGCCATTTAAGAGTAATGTCAGCCATTCACTGTATATTTGATCTGGTCCACTGGTTTTATTGTTTTTGGCTTGACTTATGGTTTTTTCCACTTAAACTTCTCAGATTGATGGACCTGTATTTGAACTTAAGTTTGGTAGTGATTCTTGGTCATCTTTAAACAAGTCTTTAATGCTTTCCCATTCATTCATCAGTTCGTCTTCCAAACTTCACCTAACCTAACCTAAAATAACCAAAGATAGTTCATGAATCTTATTATTGGTCAGCGTTATGGGCGTATTCATCTTGTGTTCTCCAGTAACTTCTTTTATTTTTTTATGTGTATTCGTGTTATCGTTGCAATTCCTGTAGTTCATTACATCTTTCTCGCATCCACAACTCTTTCGCTTCACTGATTTTTCTTCAAATTAAATGATGCTTTCATTAATGCGCTATGATTTTTATTTTTAAGCTGCGTTCTTTCGTCCATCATTAAGATTATTTCATTAGTCATCCTTTTTTTTATATTAAATGACTGTTTCACTTTGCGTTGCTGTATTGGTAATACCTTTCTTTATGCTCTCCCATATTTCTTCGACTATTGGTACATTGTAATCTTGTGTGAAGTTTCCTCGTGTTTTGTTCTTCATTGTCTGTTCAACGTTTTGTTTGAACTCCGCTTGTTTTAGTTTTTGTCTATCACATTTATTTTTAAAGAACGACTTTTTAATTGCCTTTAGTTTTAGTATAATTCTAGATCAACGCAAATTGTGGTCGGAACCTGCGTCGGCACTTGGATATGTCTTAGTGCATTTACATGCTTTTTGGAATCTATTATTAATTATAATAATAGATCCAAATTACAAATAAGATCAGAATTGCCATGTTAATAGCCAACGTTCGCAACGGACAGGGCACTTGAAGAAGAAGAAGATTATTAATTATGATATAATCTATTCGATTACGTATTCAACTACCATGACCACTACCATCTCTCGTTGATATCCACGTAAAGAAACGTCTTTTTGGTTGTTTAAATCATGTTTTAGTGATAACAAAGGTTTTCTTTTGGCAGAATTGTATCCGTCTTTCCCCTATACCAAATCCTCCAGTAATTCCGGGAGTTATGTCTTCTCCTACTTTACCGCTAAAGTCTTCCATTATCACAGAAACTTTGTGTTTTGTGTTATTCAGTGTTTGTTATAATTCATAGTAAAAGGCAAAAGTGCTCCAAAGGATGTGAAAAAAGGAAGAGCTAGTAAAATAGTTAAAGCGACAAAAATAAAGTTCTTCAGCCGTATGAGAAATAGTAAATATAACATTATACAACTCATTAAGGAAAAGATCGAAGGTGAATGAAAACCGGAAAGATGACGCAATTCCTGGCTTAATAGTGTACGATAATGGAACAACAAAACATAAATAGAGTTGTTTAGATAAGATGAAATATGCAATGTCGTCAACGTTCTAATCGATACGGAAATCTAAGGAGAAGATGAAAAATGCTAATCATCTCTGGCTAATTTTAACTTTTGAACTCTCTCTTTTATGGGTTTGTACTCTGATGAAAATATCGTTCTTGCTCTTCGCTAGGCATGCCCACTTGGATCAGATCAGATTGTTTGCTCAACGAGCAAAACCTTTCAGACATTAACAAATCAATCATAGACTATCCATGGCCGATTATATTTTTATCTTAGGATACTAGGTGAGTGTATCCGTCGTTAGTGCCAATACGTGTAGGTGCGAACCATATTTAGTATTTTGGAGTCAATGTTAACCTATTCTTTGTTGTTCTTAAGGTGCCCTCTCCATTACTGAAGGTTGGCTATAACTACAGCAAATTGCTCTTTATCTTGAGCTGTTCTTAGTATCGAATGTGTGTCCATGCCTGTCCAGTCTCTTACATTTTTCAGCCAGGAGCATTTTCTTATTCCTGGACCTCTTCTTCCTTCCACTTTCCCTTCCATTATCAGTCATAGGAAGTTGTATTTTTCTCCTCTGTAAATATGTTCTAGATAATTCTTTTTTCTGGTTTTTACAATATTTAGGAGTTCTCTCTCAGTCTTCTCTTATTCTTTGTTACACTGCTTGTTTACAGTTTCGCCAGAAGCAGTACAAACAACTGGCATATTTAGTTTGAAGGAGTTTGTGTCACCGATGCTTGCCATGCTCACTGTACTAAGAATCAATCAGGCACTTATGCGTAACATGTGCACTGAATGAAATTTAGGACCAGAGTATCTGTGTACACTTAATGATACATAACATAGATGCAGACAGAAGAGCTGCCTACGCTAAATCATGATAATGAATCATACGTTGCTGTCAATAACTCAAAACGAAAATACGTAATTTAGAGTATTTCATCATAAATTACGTTTGTTCTAAAAATAGCTAATATTAACGCATTGCCATAATAATTCATTGCCAATTACTAAGAGCAGATAGTCTCAGAAAATATCTCTTTTTTGTCCTTAGCTCTATAAATTCATTTTTCTTCTTTAAACTCATAGATAAATAAATATCTCAGGTAACCGATCATAAGATTGTGTCAATTTCGCAATTTCTGGTTAGACTTTAAATCCCTTGTGACTGATGTGTTTACATTTTGAAGTAAAATAGCATAGGCTTGATAGCAGGGTCACATAAAGTCCAAATCACATTTGTGGTAGTTATTATTATAAGTTATTATCTCAGAATGTATTTGTTTAATATTTTTGATGCATTACTTTTGTACCGGAATTGTATGTATTGTTTTTTAACGTTTTTACAAGATGCCTTTCATTGTAACAACGATACAAATAAAAAATGCCTTTCTTTTTAGAAATAATATAAGCTGGGTTGTACCTGTATGTATTATTTAATATTTTCTATTGTTTTTCCTTTAAAATACTTCCTACTCTATTGAACCTTTACTTTTATTAGAATTTCACCATTTTATTACACTGGATGTTGTCGAACATTTTTTTTAAAGGTCCAAGTTTAAATGTTTTTACTGCTTTTTCGTACAATCTCTTACTTGCTTACTAGAATCCACACAGAAAAGTCACAAAAGTTGTAATCTTATTTAAAAACCAAATATTTGTTTAATTTATTTTATTACTTTAAACTTTTTAATGCGATGATGCTATTGACTTTTAATGTACCTTGCTATGGTTTAGGTATTATGCACTTTTCAACTTATAATATGTAGTTATATATATATATATATATATATATATATATATATATATATATATATATATATATATATATATATATATATATATGTAGTTATATATAATATAATATGTAGTTGCGGTGTAAGAAACTAGTAAGACAGGTTTGAGACACTATGTATAAGCAAAATTGTATACTGATCAAGCATTTTTATAAACTATTTGGTTTTTGTTTTCTTATGTACATACATTGAAGCATTCAGAATCAACAATTTACAGTTTATTTATAATAATTTACAATTTTTAGCACTTACTTAGTATTAATCCCGATTCTAAAACAAAAACTGCGAATACCATTTATTGCTAACATACACTCAAGTAGCTTTTGATTCAAAGGCAAATATTGATTCAAATATTTAGATATTACATTAGTTTTATTGAGACGTTATTTTGAAGATCGATGCAAATAAACTATATATGAGATATAAAACATCATGAAAATGTATAGTTTAGTAGGGATATTTTGAATATACCTTATAGGTACATCAAAGGAACTATACTAAAATGCACATTCAGATGGCAGCGTTACAGAGCTAGGCCCGTGCTTTCTATATGTCAGAACTAACTACAGTGTTGTCAAAGTTTTTAACCGTACGGTATGGGCTGGCCTCTATAAAATTTACAATTACAGACATTTGAAAATAATTAAGAAATAAGAAAATACAATTATAAATTCAAAATTATTCTTTAATAGATCTAGTCTGCAATTATAAATTCAGGTAGATAAAATGTTGGGAGTCATTAAAAGGATATTTAGTTGATGTCTGACGTTTGTGTCGTGCTAATGTCAAAAACTGTTATAAAATTTAAAAAGGGTAATTTGTTAAATTAAATAGCGAATGCACAAAAAAAATGTTTTTAACTATTTGTTAAACAGTAACAATGATAAAAGTTTATCAGAAATAGTGGGGGAAGTTTCTGCTATGACTGGAGTCTCTGAACGAACGATTATCTGATATATAGAGGTAAAAGTAAAAATGGGCCACTCTTAATTCCCATAAGAAAAAAAGAACCGGTTATTCGATTAGCTGTGAGAATAAATACGATGAAGTAACTCGCTCTGAATTAAGACAAGTAGTGCACGGTTTTTTTATGGACAATATCTTCCAACTCTTGACGTGGTAGGTACTAAAAAAATTAACGAAATGGAGCATCTTCTGAATTTTGCTAAGAGAACAGTGAGAAGACTATTGCACGACATGGGTTTTATATACAGCAAGCAGGGTAGAAATTCAATAATAATAGAAAAACACGAAATAGTCGCTTGGAGGCGCCATTTTCTCGGAGAAATACAGAAAATGGGGAATTAAGGAACCAATATCAAGGCTTTCGTTAATAAACCTATCACAAGTTTAAAACTCCGAGCAGAAAATGATCAAAATTTGTTTCAGTCCATGCGGGAAACGAAGGTGGATTCGTTAAAGGTGCTCACATAACTTTTCTTGCCAAAAAAACGTGCTGAAGATTACTATGAAGGTACGGACGGATATCTATTTGAGAAATGGTGTGAAGATATGTTAAAACAGAATCTCCCAAAAAAATACGAAGAATTTGATTGTAATGGGCAATGCATTTTATCACTCTAGGAAACTTAATTTTCCCATAGAGTATTGGGTGAAACATCAAATTAAGGAGTGGCTTTACCAAAACAATTATGGAAATTGAAACGTCAATAAACTTATTTTATTCTTCAATTGTGGGTTACTCCCAATAAAATAATATTTATTTTGAAGAATAATACTTAAAAAACAGAACTTCTAAAAACTGCTCATGCATTTAAAAATATTTATAACAAATACAAAATTGATTGACTTGTTGGAAAATATAGAAATCACAGTGACGAACAATGCTGTATAAATGTTCACATCTAAAGACTTCCGCCCTATCACTGTGAACTGAACCCAATATAAAGGGTGTGGAGAGAAGTGAAACAGTACGTGACTCCTAGGAATTAAAGTTTTAAACAAAACGCCTTTAAAACATTGATTTATAAAGGTTATGGAAAGTACAGAACAGTGGACATTAGGAAAGTTACCTCAGACATGTTATAAAAGTGAAAAATATTTTTCGGAAAGTAGATAACATGCAAGATGACATTAAACCTATTACAATTTCATTAAACGATAACTAGAAAGATAAACTCGATTATGAAAATGAAAATAATTCAAAATTATATTTCAAGGGGTATTCTTTTAAACCGCTTTCATTAAATACTTATTCATAAATGTTCACTAAAGGTCACTATATACTTAAAATTATTAATGTAGTTCATATAATTTAATAGCTGTGTTTAACCATCAAATTATCTTTATAATGTGTAAACGCATTTTAGAAATTAAGACCATTTATTTCATTCAGGAATATTCTACTAAAAATTTTAACTTACCTAAACCTATTTTAGTCTACCCTGAGTTCGGCCCTGCTCGTTTTACAAAAGTAGCATAATTTACAATGCCAGTAGAATTGGCAATGCTGTTATCCTATATCCGTACACTGCCATCTGAATGTGATTTCCACTTTAGGAAAGTTTTTTTTTTCGTATATCCATCAATTTTAATTTAGTGCCTGGTTTTTCAGTAATGAATTCATCTTAATTTCATTGTAACACGATCAATAACATTGAATGAATATAAAACATGAAAATCTAAATAAAAAATGTTTCCAATAATCTGTATTTCTACAGAACCAAATATTTCTTCTATGTGAAAGCAAAATGGGTGATACGTTGTTTGTGTTTAGCAATAGCTTAGGAACCAGAGATTCACTGTTTTGTATGCACGTCCTCTTACAAAAAAGTCATGAAATCTGAAATAACTTATACGTCTATTACATCGACTTCGAAAAGGCATACAACAGGATACAATTTTTAAGTACCTACAAGCAGCAGGACTGGACTACTTCGATATAAGACTTCTGACATATCTGTACTACAGTCAAGTAGCCTCTATCCAAAATGAAAGCAGTCGCACTCAAAAACTACCCATTAAATGTGAAGTACCACAGAACGTGTCAACCATTTTAAATAACTTGACAGCTGGTTGGGTGTGAATAGTAAATCATCTGAGTTCTCATCTCCCTCCATCTCAGGGAGATGAAAACAAGTCCTGTGTAACAGAAACCTATCAATGCATATTTGTGAGAGAATCCTGAATTGTTATGTGTGGTCTATCCTATTATATGGCTGCGAGACATGGACATGGAAAACCACAATGCTGAACAGATTCGAATCGTGATGTTTTAGCAGGATCTTAAATATATCGTGGGTCGTGCACAAATTCAATGAAGATGTCCTTAGTAAGAGAACCTAAATATCATCTGCTTCGCCTTTTAATACAAAGAAAAGTGTAATGATAAAGATAGATAAGCTAAAAGAAGCTCTTATGGTTGCTTAATATCAGGTAGTGGTGTGGTCTCACGGTGGAAGAATTATTTCGTGCAGCAGCCAATGGAGAAGGATTTCAGACAATTTTAACATGCTGGCCAACGTCTGAATAGGAAAACGGCATCTAAAGAAGAAAAGTATTCTCTTCATATAGCTTGATACTGTCTTGACATAATTAAAATTAGTTGGTTTTGAGATAATCCAGGAAGGTTAAGAGGTACGTTCCAATATTATGTAATAATATCTTAAAGACCTTGGCGGGGATGCCAAGGTCTTCCTCGATCATATCCCATTCATGCTTAACATGGTGGGTATTATTTGAATTTTTCTCGCTTATGATTTTTTAATCTGTTAATATCGATTCATCGTTGTAATATCTCTTGGAAGGTGGACTGCCAACAACTCCTGGATTTTGGCGTTCTTCCTTGCGTATGCTTTTCAACTAGTTTTCCATCTAACGCCATTCTTGGTCGTCTGTATTTACCAATTTTTCGCACGTGACTATACCATTGAAACTCGTTCTTTATAATATTCATTTTCGCTGCTCTAAACATACTTCTGATTGCATCTAATATAAGTCTTGTATATTCTAGCTGAGTTGTCTACTACCATGTATCTATTGTTACAAATTACATCTCTCGTCATCTTGAGACAGTTGCGGTTCTGTTGATAAGTCTTTGTAAATCTTACGCAGGATCTTGTACACTCAAGAGGTCAGTTCCTTGATGTTTGAACTGAGATATATACATATTATATTCTACAGTTTTATTTTGGACTACTGGTTTGCATCCATTGATCCCTACCGGAAGGTGTTAAGACGCTAGGAAATCAGAACATAAAAAAATAATTACCTAAACTAGTTTGTTATAACTCTGTAAATTTTATTTGTCACTTTTTATATTTTTAATTATTCTTAGCTAATATTGTTTTCGGGTAATAGCATAACATTCCAAAGTAAATATAAATCAGAGCTACTTGAGTTTTATTGAAACGGTGCATGCTTGTTATACAATAGAATATTCCAGGTGTTATTTACATATTTATAAAAACATATTCCAGATAAGTAATATTTTTAGAAACAATTTTTATATGTTCTTTTCAATAAATATTTTATGATAATTGTTGTATCATTTAAAACCAGTTTTTAATAATTGTAACCTATTTTAATGTATGAAATTAGATGGAAACATACTATTTGAGCATGGAAAATAGTATATGTGGAAATTCAGCCACAGAAGTTACAACTAAGAACATGCAAGGGCTATAACTCATACTGGTCAACTGTCAGTTATTGAACGGGAACTAACAAGAATCAACATCGAAATCACTGAACTAGCTGAAACACAGTGACTAGAATAGAGCGATTTCAGAACGCAGAATCGTAATTATGTCCACTTCTCTGGCAGTAGAACCCAGGATTTTACCAATGTAGTCATTCTGTAATCTTGCATAATGTACTCGTCAAAATTCTATGAGAAATTGCAACTATCAAGAATATCCAAAAGAATATTCTGAGTAAGAAATAGAAGAGTAGAATGGAACGTTCATATAAGCCGAATGACAACAAATAGAGTAGTAAAGACGGTTTCCGATAGGAAGACGATCATTCGATAGGTTAGATCATTCCAGATTCGGAAGATGATAGGATAGATCATTCCAGGTGCGATATATGAACCAGAGACAAAAAATCTAGAAATAAAGAAGACGTCCTTCTAGGGGTAGAAGAATCTCTCTATTATTAATGGTAAATCTCAAAAAACATGGGAAGCTGTCTGTTTTGTGTAAAACTTATTGAGGTCCCTGGTTAAATAACGAAAAATGCAATATGTGTAAATGAGGATGTAATGTATGTAGATAAGTGTAATTCAAATAAGCTTTCCATGGAGCTAAGTCTTACTTAGACGCTTGTATTGTTGATGCAGCTGACTTACATGGAATTACACTTTTTGTATTCGTAGCAACACTACCCACGAGCTACGGCCTATGGAAAAACCTACATTTGTGCATTTTGAAGAATATTGGAACCAAAAGGTTTTGTTGTACTGGACCACGACAAAAACTACCGACAGGCGTACGATTAATAAAAGAATTTTCGGTAAAATATTTTGCAAAGGCTGGTGAGCTGCTACACTCAATAATGATTCAGTTGGGTTTCCTGCCACAGGCATCTATCCCAGAACAAGCATTTGCTCCAGCTAAACTTTTCAGGCTAGATAATGAAAATAATAAAGTCGAAGACAAATGATAGTAGCGAGGCACTAATGATACAACAACAAATCAAGAAAAAATCTCCTAAGAAATAGTGTAACAAAACAAAGATTTATTCTTCAGACTCAAGCACAACTTCAGTTTCTGACATCGTGTCTCTTCACGATGAATCCAGTAACGATGAAGGTGTTTTGGGGACTTCCTTTCATGAAGTTCTTTGAACCTCTGAAGTAAAAAAGAAAATTGTCAAGCAAGGAACAAAATCTTTTAATTATACAGTTGTTACAGTAACTAAAGCTCTATTTACTGAAAAGAAAATTAAGAACTCCACTAAGGACGATAAAAAACAAGACAAAAATCTGTTAAGGATGAGGGAAAACAAACGAAACCGAAAAAATGACAAGAAAAATAAAGGAAACATTTAACCTTCATTAAAATGTACTCTTGAAGCAGATCCAAGAGGATTGCAGTCTCAGGTTTCAACCTCAGAAAAAAAAAGAAGAGCTTATTTTGCTACTTATGTAAAGAGTACCAAATAGAATATATAAGGCGGAAGATCTAATTAAAGTCTAAAATTATGAATCAAATAATATGGATAAACAAAATAAAACAACAATTAAAAAAACAGATGGGCCCCATGGTACAATGAACACACGGATGGGCCCTATTTTAATCAACTAACGAACCTTTTTTGGAATCAACCAATAAGGCCCAAAACACTGATTTTGAAAAATCCGTTAAAACTTTAAAAGTATTAAAATTTGATAAACTTTTTTACCATAGTAAAAGGGAATAAACCTTCTATTCGTTTTCCACTGCTTTGAGTAAATAGTAGAATATTTAATAATTATTTAAAAATAATTAAATAAGACGGGCCCCTTATTTGGGTCGCGTGCCTTATAATAAATCCTACTCATCTAAAATGAAATATGTATTCTGATAAATGAAATACATATTATATAAACCCTATAAAAAGACCAAATTAATAGGTAAAAGAAATAAATTAGACTTACTTTTAAAAAACTTTTAAAAGTTTTATGTCTGTTTTGTCCTTTTAATTGTGTTCTGTTTGTCCCTAATTGTGTTTTAGTTTTATAATTTTAACATTTGACATCACAATTCTCTGCTAAACAGAAATTAAATGCTTTTTATCCAAAATTTGATAATTACAAGTCAAAGAAATTGCACACCCACAAAATAGCACAACTACTTTCATTCATTGTCATATAACTGTCCTCTTTTTGTAAAAAAAATTCAATAATTTAACACACATTTCTAAAATATATCTCTTGAATAAATATAAATAACTTTAATAATTTAAATAATATAAAACATCACCCTTTCATTTAACAAACAATCACATATACCTTACTCCTATATCATCTGTTAACATCTCTCCCCTCAAGAAACTTCCTCGTTAATTGTCAGACAGTTACAATATTGACCGAAGATATTATCAGCAATACAGGATAGTTTGAACTATGTATCACGAATCATTATATAAAAATTCTTGTACCGGCATGTAAGTAGTATTTTGTTTATTTCTAATTTATTACAATTCAATAGATTATCTCTTACCAATTTGTGGGTTTCTACTTTGTCTGCTAAATCAATTTTATGCATATTAATAAACACAGACATGTAATATTGACATAATTACTATAACTTTTTTGATCTATATCCTTATAAGACAGCACCCTAATATGGGTTTTTTATAATTTCAGCATTTAATTTACTTTGTACCGTTTGACCTGAAGATGCTTTGCAAATTTTACAAAGCGAAACTGGTCGTTTTGGGTAGTAAAATTCAATTTATTGTGAATAAGTCCAATTTATTTCTTTTACCTATTTGAAATGGACTCACACAAGCAACACATTCATGATTTTTCATGAACCAAATTAATAATTGGTTTTAAAACCATTTTCAATTAATTGGGGTTTATTTCCATTAAAATATAGTAAAAAAATATAAATACAAATAAAATAAAATAGAAACAAAAATAACACCTATAAGATGTGGAATACAAATAAACAAATATATTTTTACAATGAAATAATTATGGTCATTAAAGATTCAAAGCTGAAATTGTGTTTCGTTAGTTAGTTGTAATTTTTATTCCCGTATAATTATGTGTTGTCCCATATATTTTTAGTCCCTTACCATGAACCAGTGTTGTTCCTTAACAGCCTTTAGATACAATCTTTATAGGTACTTATGTATTATGTACGATATGTATTAAAAAATGTTTTCCAACTAACGAAAGTTTTTGGATTTTCTCACTTCGGCGTTTTTGTGGAGTAAACGTTCTATATAATATTAATCGCCTTATTACGAAATGATGGACGGGTAATAAAAACATATCCATCACCCTTGTGTATTCTCTATAACTGAATTGCTGTTTTTGATGATAAACAAATAGGTCTTTACAGGTTTACAAGACTTATATTTTATACAGCAAGCACGTTTGTGAGAAAATCCACATATGGAACAACAACGAATAGAATATGGTCCCAATAGTTATTAAGTTAATTGATGTTGTAATTGGCCTCGTAACTAGTATAAACAAAAGCTAAAAAAAAAACAATATAAAATTGGACCAATAAGAGAATCCTCCTCGTTATATTACTTACTGTTTTTATGATGAATTGTTTGCAAATATGAGTCCGTTTCCAAAAGGTAAAAAGAAAAAAACTAAGACCTTCAATTGGGTTTATTGTATTATTGTAACTAAGACAATCGATGTCGAGCTTGGAGATTTGTTTTTTTATTTTCCCTGAAGATTTTTGTGATCACTAATACACTATTGTGTTCTTATTGTCCCTGTGGATTGTTATTGTCTTTATTTTTTGAGTGTATAAGTAGAAATTCTGACATCTATTATAATTGTAAATGATATTAAAGAAGAAAATCGTTCATCAATTGGACTTCTGAACTTTTCCGACATGTGATCCAGTTTGCTGGATTTTAGAAATATGCTTTATTGTCACTGAAAATTGTACAATTTTATGGAGAAAGCTTAGAAAAGTAAAAAAATATAATAATAACAATAACAATTAAAATTTACTAAAATTAGATAAATCGTCAATATCACAGAATAAAATATAATAAAATAAAATATACAATCCATTGCAAATTTTCACTAAATTGCAAATTGCATAATAAAACCTTACGAACTAGGTTGTGATACCCAAATATACAGGGTGAGTCATAACTATTGGGACATAGACTAAGGACAGGTTATTTGGACCAAAATATGGCTATTGGGCCAAATATGCCTTAATAAAATGTTGCTGAGAAATAAGATACAGGGTGTTAAAGTTAATTTTTGTTTTTCGTTTTTTGCTAATAGTTTCCCTGTATATTTATAAATTGCTATCAAAATTGACACAGAGGCATAATCTTAGACAAGAAATAGTATTTTATTGACAATTTTACGTTTTGTCATAGAGGGCGCCACGTGGATCATTCCTAATGATCAAATTGAGTCTAAACTTTTTCTGATGAAACTTTTTAGTAATTTTTATTAGAAAATATGACGTAAACATCATTTTTACTTAAAATTGGTACTCTTGTTTAAACATGATAATTTCAACCGTTTTCGATATAAACGCAGTCGAAGAATATTATATTTTTTTTTATTTATTATTTTTTTTATATATTATTTTATTTAATATTTTTAATAATAAGGGGACAGAATAATATTTTTTTAACGTCCAAAAATCCTTTATAAAAAGAATTAGAACAGGCATAGAAATCGGACGAGACCATGTAGAATTTTTAGTTTGAGTTTTTGTGAGTTCTTTTAAGTTAAAGTGTGTTTAGTTTTGATTTATCGTCAAAACGGAAACCTTACGTTAGTTGCAACTTTGTTTATTAGTTTGGTATTTGATAGTGGAATTGTAAATAAATACTATTTCTTGTCTAAGATTATGCCTCTGTGCCTGTTTAACACCCTGTACCTTATTTCTCAGCAACATTTTATTAAGGCATATTTGGCCCAATAGCCATATTTTGGTCCAAATAACCTGTCCTTAGTCTATGTCCCAATAGTTATGACTCACCCTGTATATTTGGGTATCACAACCTAGTTCGTAAGGTTTTATTATGCAATTTGCAATTTAGTGAAAATTTGCAATGGATTGTATATTTTATTTTATTATATTTTATTCTGTGATATTGACGATTTATCTAATTTTAGTAAATTTTAATTGTTATTGTTATTATTATATTTTTTTACTTTTCTAAGCTTTCTCCATAAAATTGTACAATTTTCAGTGACAATAAAGCATATTTCTAAAATCCAGCAAACTGGATCACATGTCGGAAAAGTTCAGAAGTCCAATTGATGAACGATTTTCTTCTTTAATATCATTTACAATTATCATAAATGTCAGAATTTCTACTTATACACTCAAAAAATAAAGACAATAACAATCCACAGGGACAATAAGAACACAATAGTGTATTAGTGATCACAAAAATCTGTCATAATGAATTTGTACAAAATTAAATAAAATTAAAATATTGTACTTACATAACTAGATAATTTTAATAAGTTAAGTTTTAATGTTTTGTAAATTTGAAAATTTAATGGATTAACCTCATGTTGTAAGTTTTTATACTAGTTTTATACAATGCTATTTAATTTTAATTTCATTGTATTTACTGATACCACATTTTAGCATATCCTGAAGAAGCAAATAAATTTTGCGAAAGCTAAATAAAGAACAAAGAGTTTCACTTTCCTGCCCTATTAATGACTGCAACCCCAAAATAAAACTTTATTTTATATATATATATATATATATATATATATATATATATATATATATATATATATATATATATATATATATATATACACAGCAAAGAGCAACGTGTTCAACCAATGCTATCATGACATATGGATGTCAAACCTGGACCCCAACCAAGGCAAACATGAATAAACTAGCCACAACAGAAAAAACAATGGAAAGAGCAATGTTAGGTATACGACTGTCAGATAAAAAGAGGAACGACTGGGTAAGATCCAAAACAAAAGTCGAGGACATAGCAACAAAAATTACCAAACTTAAATGGAGCTTCGCGGGCCACACTGCTAGACAAAAAGATCAACGATGGAATACTACAATACAACATTGGAGACCTTACGAAAGTAAACGACCAAGAGGAAGACCACAGATGAGATGGGTCGATGACATTAAAAAAATAGCCGGAACAAATTGAAAATATGTTGCTCAGGATAGAGACCGATAGAAGGAGTTGGGAGAGGCCTATGTCCAAACATAGGCCTCTCGTCTCTCTCATGGACGACAGAAGGCTAAGAAGATAAGGCTGTTATTAAGAAGCAAGGGTTGAAGAGCTCCATTATGGGATAATGCTACTGTCTTATCCACGTTAAAAGAGAGTAAATCGACATTTTTTATAATAGACTCCGCCTCGTTATATAAATGTCTACTGTAACTTAAAAAAATAAAAAAAATTACTAATAGCTCTTTTTGTCGCACTTTAACACAGTAGTCGAACTGATAATTGTACAAATCCGACATTGTATTTAGGTATATAAAATTATTTTAAAACGAGAAGTGCCATCAAAATTTAAAGAGATGATTCAATATTGTTGTTAATTGGATGATAAAATTGATAGATGATTGTTTTTAAATTTTGACCGTTTGAAAATCGTTACGAATCGAATTCATTTATCGATCTTTTATTTTTCCGTTTGTTTTACTACATTTTTTATTAACATATTTTCTGTAAATTTTTTACTTTTCATTTAATGTCTGTATTTTGTTAGTTATTTCTCACGCAGTTTTTAATTTAAACCTGCTTAGAACAAATATATGATCACTAGAAACGAATTGTTCGCTACTTGTGACGACGCCATCTTGTGCCACTAGTTCCGTGACACTCACCTCAGCATTTTACTGTAGAGAAAAAACTAATACAACGCCAGTATAGAAGCTTCGCTTCAATATTAACCAAAATGATCTATAATCAATCACCTTCGATCTCTACAAAGAAATACGTTAAAGAAGAAAACTATAGATTGGACAATTATGAACTACCTAAATGTATATTATACTTACTTTATCAGAAAGGTATGGCAGGCTCTTATTATTGTTTAGAATTAATTCAAATGAGCTTTTTTAGTTATCTGCAAAAAGTAAGTTTTTATTGATAACCTTCGCACACGTGACCGGCACACTCGGGTGTGTTGGCTCAACTATTCACTTCCTGTCATTTTTGTCGGAAGTTCGACAAACCACCAGTAGTATGTCATTATATATTCTTCAAATAATTTATTTAATTGCGTTATTATTTTTCAGGTTAGAGGGTAATCATTGATAAAAAAAGGGGTAGATTCAGAAGCGTAACATAAATCATTAAAAATAATATCGCCAGCCCTAGGAATTATACAGTTAAACGATGTACCAACTATTATAAGTTATAAGAAATTTTTCATTAAACCTTTTTTCTATTTAAAAATTGAAAAACGGCACTGTATATCCAACATATTGATTGAAGGAAGTATTTCCTTATTTTGCGTAACAAAAAGCAAAAATAAACAAATTTACTGAAAACTTTATTATTTTATGACTTCAAAATCATTATGTTACATACTCTTATTGTCCAATTTAGTGTCTTTGGTCAAAATATGTTAATTATTATTAAAAATGCAGGGTGACAATCGGGAGCCTCATGTTTTTAGAACGCATAGTACAAAGCTTGAGGGGATGAGAGTGGGACAAGCCTGGCGTTCTACATGGTTACATTACCTCTGTACTAGTCTGTACACCTCTGTAGTAGTGTGCCATTTCAGTAAACATGGAGCAGCGGCTTGTTCGCACTCACTTTAATATTGGTATGTGTGGAGCGGTTCCATCTCGCAACACAATCTTAAGACGGATAAAGAATTTTAGAAAAACATGCAGTGTCATGGAAAAAAGCAACAAGGTTCGAATAGAACAGTAAGAACTCCTGTAAACATACAGCGAGTGAGAGATGCTGTCGTCAGAAGCCCTACACGGTCCGCCCGAAAACATGCAATTGAACTAAATATAAATCGGGAATCGTTTAGAAAAATGTTGCATAAGGACCTAAAATTTCACACCTACAAATTGCATATTGTCCAGAAATTAATGGAAAGAGATGTTGAACAACGTGAGAATTTCGCTACGAGAATGCAAGTTCTTTTGGAAGATAACTTAGGTCAGTATCTTCTAATGAGCGACGAAGCTCATTTCCATTTGGACGGAACCGTTAATAAACAGAATTACAGGTACTGGGCTCCTGAAAACGCACGAAATCTCCATCAGCGCCCTTTACATTCTCAAAAAGTCACAGTCTGGTGTGCCATTAGACCGACTGGCATTATTGGATTATATTTTTTCGAAGAGGCTGGCCATACCGTCACCGGTAATTCTATTCGCTACGTTGACATGATCTAAATTTTTTTGGTTCCAGAACTACGCAGAAAATAAACCCAAGGAATGTGTGGTTTCAGCAGGATGGTGCCACGGCACATACTGCCCATGCTTCAATGAATATTCTCCGCAACCTGTCAATTTGTGATTTTTTCTATGAGGTATTTAAAGAGTCGTGTATATGCTAGCAAGCTCCGTAATTTGATTGAGTTAAAGAACGCAATTCGCCAGGAAATCCTTACTATTGATCGAGCGATGTCAGAGAGTGTTGGAGGATTTCATAAAGAGGATCGAAAACTGCATCCAACGTGATGGTCACCATCTTGATGACATTATTTTCCATACTTAATTAGATTGTAAATGGCATAATATAAGCTTCATTTTGATGTTAATAAAATAGTATTTTCTTGCAAATTTCTTGTGTACCATTTAGTCAAAATCATTCTATTGTCAATTGTCACCCAGTATAACAATGCAACAATAATATCAAAATGTTAGATTATTTCCATCAGGTTTTTCCAAAAATACTTTAACTTATAATTTTCCAGTATAGAAGATTTAAATCAATGCAAAAAATGACTTAATATAAGTAGAATCAACAGTCTGGAATATTAGTACAATGTTCGTATTAAAAATTGATAAAAACACTTAAATAAATTATTTTGCCAACATTTAGTTAACAGTAAGGTTAAATCCCAATGAATTACGACACGAGGCGAAATATGTCCAAGAAAACGTGTTGACTATGTTTTTAAAGTGAAAGCCATTAACAATATCCGAGATGCACATGACATCATATTAATAGCGGATAGCCTGCCAGATTTACAATTCCTTATCGATAAAGTCGTAACAATGAGTTAAGATTACAGACTAATATTGAACATTAAGAAGACGAAATATATGGTCATTAGTATCAGGTACTACAAAGAGTGTCACAGTTTTCATATCGGGGATTGTAATGAAGACATGGCCAGGGCTTACCCCCGGCTTGCCATCTCTCTGTACGCACACTCTCCCATCTACAAGCTAGCCACCGATGTGCGCTGGAGATGGAACACCTGCAACGATATAAAACGACGTCAACCGCAACAGAGAACCGGAGAACTGATCTGGTAAGAACTCCATCTCCAGGTCTTTGAATATTGATCAAAGGCCAACCCTCCTTTCCGTTCCGCGTGGAAAGTTCGACCCGGAGTACTGATATGGTAAGAGATCCTACCCCGGGTCTTTGAGTATCGATCAAAGACCAACCGACCTTTCCTTCTGCCATCGAGTAGTGATCGATCGCCTCCACTCCTTGTCCGTTATCGAGTAGCGATCGATCGGCCACCTCTAACCTAGACTAAGTATTGATTAGTCTTCCTCCGGGTATTGAAATTTAAGACTGGACTTTTTTTATTTAAAGTAAAATTGCCCTCCCTCGTACCTAACTGGGCTTCCTTTATTAAAGGTGTGGATTACCAGCTGGAACTTCATCATTATTTTTTTATCCTGCTTCTCGTTTATTTGCCCTTTTGTTTTTTCACATGTGACAGTATGTTAAAGCTTGTATTTGGAGTAAATATGGTACATCTTCGATTTTGGAATCAAATATCCATTCTTTCAGCTCATCCATTTTTCCTTAACTTTCAACCCTTTCACTTTTAACTAACATTTAACTTTTTTTTCAATGTTATTACTGTCACAACGTCATTAATTACGATACATATCTCAAAGAATTCCAAATTTTAGTTTAAAAATGTCCTAAATGCTTATAAATAATATAAAATGATATTTCATCAATAGTATATTATAGTATTGATTCAAACAACAAAATAACGCTATAGAACTACGGCCCGTATCATATATTATGAAAAGAACAAATGTGGGTTTAGAAACCTAAATCGTATTTGACATGTGTGCTTCAATTATTTAACAGGTAACTTAAATTTTCATGAAATAAATCAAGAGCAGGAGAGTAAATTAAATTAAAAGCGATTTTTTATATTTTAAAAATGCAACTTTGTTATTTTATATTTGATCCCCACTTTTAATTTTCCTAAATATAATTTTTATATAATTTATTATAATTTCCTTATAATTATAATTCCTTGTTGTGGTTTCTCCGCCTATGTGTAGATATATACTTACTCAAAAGGGTTGCTATTTTGTGGTTATTGCGGACTCATCTGCAACATTATTAGTAACGTTGAGACTTCTTTGGGGTCGTAATAAAGTACGGAATTTAATTAATTAAATTAGTAGTAGTGACCAAAAAGTGTTTGTTTTGTAACTCTGCATTTTATATAATAAACTTGAGTGCGGCAGGTTGGCAGTAAATTTTATATACATTTTATGGCTTTTAAATTTAGTAAATTTAAATGTTAAATGATACGGAAAGTATGTGCTTTACGATAGCGTGAAATTTGCTGACTAAATGTATATCGCAAATAATATAAAGCACGTTCTATTTTATGTGATATCAAGAAAGGCAACTACTATACTTATGCTATATACTACTGATATTTTAAATTGGTACCTTCCACGGAAACTCACAAGCATTTCATTAAGAGTAACCATAAACACTTTAAGAATTTGCTATAATACTATTAAAAATTAACGAAATATGTGCATTTGCGTCGCCTTTCTGATTCTGATAACTCAGAACACGTATTATGATCTGATTCAATATTAAAACTTTCTGGTATAGTTTATTTCATGAAAAATGGTTGAGTGCTTAATGATTGCAATAAAACCCGACCGCAACTACCCCAGCTTAGTCAACATTAGTTGAGCAGGTAAGTATTCAGGTAAAATTGAAGCTACTGTGGAGTGTCGTTATCTTGTTTGTATAACCCAAATAACCCTAACGTTCTACATGTAGGACGCTAATTTCAATAATTTCTGAACGCGGCCTTGTATTAAATTTGATAACGCCGTCTATCACAAATTGTTACTTAAGGACGAATTGTCCCATTATCGTTAAGTTTGTCCGTATCGCTTGAAACGTCTAATTATGTTGCGGTTGCAAAAAACGTAAAATATGGCTGAGCATGGAATCAGATTTGCAAAGTAAGAAATGAATATTATACTTTTGGTAAAATGTATTTTTTTATGATGTTATTTATACATTCATTTATCATTTATCCAAATGGTGAAATAATTTTATGCAAAATGTTTGCTACGTGGCTGCCAGATGGTGATACATTTGACCGTCCTACATGAAGGCCGTAAGGATTATGCACTATTATGGCACGAAAATGATAAATTTGAATAAATATAGTAATTAATGACTTTCTTTGTTTATTTTACCCCATTCTCAAGCTGATATAGTTCTCTTACCTGTGGAAGATGCCGCTGAAACAGATGAGTCTGTTTCAGCGGCAGTTTCAAGAAAACGTGTCTCCGGATAATTTGCCTTCAAACAGGTTCAGAACTGTAGCTGAAATCCATGTGCCTCGTTCGGTTGACTCCGACTCGGATGATGATATTCCAATATCAAATTTGGTTAAACCTGAGAAAGTTTTGAAAATTCGACGACAATACCAGTGGTCTGAAGTAGCAAACATCTCAGATGAAACAGAAATACTTGATGATTATTGAAAGGATAATGATTTCAATACTGATACAGAAAATGCTCGCATAGACTGGTTCATGAAGTTGTTTGATAAAGACATTTTCGATTTACTAGTTGTCGAATCCAATAGATATGCAAGTATGAAAAATAAGCCTATATGTTTCCCAGAAATGAAAGCATTTGTAGGAATTCTTATTCTTTGTGGTTACGCTCAGTACCCAAAAAAAAGATGTATTGGGAAAAGGATAGATATGTTTGTAATTCCCTAGTTTCTGGGGCACTTTCTAGGGATAGGTTTGATTTGATAATGAGTGTTCTGCATATTGCCAATAATAATAATTTGGACCATTCTGACAAATGCAGTAAAGTCGAAGAGAAAATGCCGATTTTCGTTTCGATGGAATGCACCATTATGTGATTGACCAAGAAAAATAAACAAAATGTCGCTACTGCCATAAAAAAACCACTACAAGGTGTCAAAAATGTGATGTTGGTGTCCATGTACGCTGCATTGTGAGTTACCTCACAAATGGTAATGCTTGGTTCTGACGTCCTAGATGTAGGATTGTAATTTTTTTGTGTACGTTACCATTTTTTAAAATATTATTTCAGTAATGTACTTAGGTGTTCTAAATATAAGATATTGTTACGATAAATATATACTGGCCTAAATATATGATGACTAATAATTCTGTTTTGTTGTAGAAATTTGGCGAAAGATCTAGGTTCAAATTATGGTGAATCCTCCAACTAGATGCTTCTCGATTTTTCGATGCAAGACAATGCGATCTTTCGATGCTGTTCTAGTATATCAGGATTTCGTATATAAATACGACATTTTTATATGGAGGGCCAGTTAATTCTCAAGACCCGCGCTCGCGAATTTGTTACGTACGGATTTAATAAATTATTGTCAGATAAGTTAATATAAATAAAGAAATAAATTAAATCCGTAAGTGTTATAAATATTGAACCTTTTAATAAATTCACAACAAATGGTGTCAGAACAGTGGAATACTTAAGATAAATTGCGGAAATAAATTACAAGTGAATATAAAATAAATTGTGAAAATGGCTACGATTTATGAGCTGACAGTGACTAATTTAAGAAGACATCTTGAAGACAGAGAATTAGCTTCTACCGGAAAAAAGGCTGAGTTAATCCAACGACTAAAGAACGCTTTACTAGAAGAAGGACTAGATCCAGAGACCTATATATTTGAAGATGCTGTCCTCTCGTCGATTTCGAAAGTTTCCGGCGACATCGCATCATTAGAGAACAAAGTTTCTGACGATATTTCGAAAGTTTCTTCTGATGTAGCCAAAGTTTCTGGTGATGTAGCCAAAGTTTCCGGCGACATCGCTTCGTTGGAAGACAAAGTTTCTAACGAGATTTCTTCGCTGGAAAGCAAAGTCTCTGCTAACATCTCTTCGGAAATCTCTAAAGTCACTTATGAGATGTCTGCCCTCGACGATAGAATATCTTCGTTAAAAAATCAAGTTGCTGCCGATATGTTGGCCTTCGAAGAAAAGATGAAAGAAATGGAAAGGAAGATGGAGGAAACAGGGACAGCAGAGAGAGGTAACAATCCGATTACAGTGGAGATAAAAGAAGACGAGACGAAATGTAAGTTGGAGACACGGCCGAAATTTGAAGGAAGTGGAGGTTCTATTCATGTTAAAGTCCCAACTTTCGATGGAAAATCGTCATGGAACAACTACATGAAACAGTTCGAATCAGCCGCAAGAGCGAATGGATGGTCTGAAAAAGAAAAGGCTGTAAACCTGACTATCGCTCTTCGAGGAGATGCCTTCGATGTGCTGCAGACCATAGCCGTAGAGGAGACCGATGATTTCGAACAACTCAAGAAGAGGCTAAATATGCGATATGGCCACGAACATTTGGAGCATGTATATCAGTCACAGCTTAAAAATCGTAGACAGAAGAAAGAGGAGGCTCTTCAAGAATATGAGGTAGATATTGCCAGATTAGTACGATATGCTTATCCAACAGCTCCCGAAGACATGATGGAAAAATTGGCCGTTCAAACGTTTATTGATGGTCTTCGTGATCATGAAATGCAGAGAACACTACGATTAGCTCGTCACAAGACGCTGGTTGATGTCTTATCCGCCGCCCTCGAATACGAGTCAGCTACGCAGGCCTCTGGCGGGTACAGTAAAGTTAGGACTGTAAAAGAGGAAGGAGATGAAGATAAACTTGACCAGCTCTTTAATTTGATAAAAAGCATGACATGCAAGAAAACGAAGACCATAAAATCAAGAAACTCACCATCGGAAAAACCAGAACGAGTCGGCTTTAGGGGAGCAGCTTCGACCCGGAACTTTTCCAAAGACCCTCTTATACTAATAGCTTCTTTGAAATGTCGTGAAGATAGTGTATATGTAGATGGAGAAATAAATGGTAAAAGACATACGTTGTTGGTGGATACCGGAGCGACCAGAACCATTATACGCCCGACAGTTATAAACAGCCGAAAGAAACTGTTACCAACGAGGTTACGACTTCGGACCGCTACAGGTGAAAATGCCAACATTCATGGAGAAATCCAGGTACAATTGGGAATTGGGGCAGAAAAGTTTGTCCATACTGTTATAGTTGCTGACATCGAAGAGGATGTTATATTAGGAATGGACGTAATGAATATGCATGGATTCCAATTGGATTTTAAGAATAAGGTAATCAAAGTTGGCAACGAAGAGGTATTTCTTCATCCACATAATGACAACACTGTGCAAGCAGCCATTACAGAAGATACAGTCGTGCCTGCGAGAAGCGAAACGATCATAGTAGCGCGACTACAGGGAATTGTAGACGAAGGGAGACCTGTTATGATGGAGCCTTGGAACCACGACGATGAGGTTGCCCGTGGAATCATAATTGGAAAGGAATTGGTGACTTCGGCTAAAGAAATTCCTGTGAGACTTATCAATGTCAACGACTACCCAGTGACCATAAAGAAAGAGACAAAAGTAGGAACTTGTGTACCTGTGACATCCATAATCCGTCAGGCGACAACATCTGATAATTCCAACGACAAATTCGACCAAATGGTTGCAGTTGCAGGACAGTCTCTAAATCAGATGGAGAAAAGGAAATTAAGGGAATTTCTGCGGCAGTATCGTGATATTTTCGTACCGAAAGGAGGAAAGACGGGAAGAACTACCGTTGTTAAGCATAAAATTGATACTGGTAATGCTAAGCCAATTCGTCAAACAGCTCGACGATTACCACAGGCGAAGAGAGAGGAAGCTGAAACGATTGTTCAGGAAATGAAGAAAGACGGGGTGATAGAACCTTCTACGAGCCCATGGGTCTCTCCGGTGGTCCTGGTTAAGAAGAAAGACGGAACGACGAGGTTCTGTGTGGATTACCGTTTGCTGAACAACGTTACCAAGAAAGATAGTTATCCTCTGCCTCGGATCGATGACACATTGGACACATTGGCTGGAAGTAAATTGTTTTCTACTTTGGATTTGAAGTCTGGATACTGGCAGGTAGAAATGGACCCAGTAGATAAAGAAAAGACGGCCTTCACCACAGGATCTGGATTGTGGCAATTCAACGTTATGCCATTTGGACTCTGTAATGCTCCTGCGACATTTGAGAGGCTTATGGAAAATGTGTTGAGAGGGTTATCTTGGAAAACATGCCTGGTTTATTTGGATGACATAATCGTCTTGGGGGAGACATTCGAAGAACATCTGAAGAATTTAGAAAACGTTTTTAATCGACTTAAAGCTGCCCAATTGATGTTAAACCCCAAGAAGTGCCAGCTATTTCAAGGTAAAGTCAATTATCTGGGTCATATAGTCAGTAAAGAAGGAGTGGCCGTGGATAAGGGAAAAATCGATTCCATTAAGGAATGGCCAAAACCAACTGACAAACATCAAGTGAGAAGTTTTCTTGGACTATGTACTTACTACCGGAGGTTTATTAAGAAGTTTGCAGATATCGCTAAGCCATTAACGCGACTTACAGAGAAAGCAAGAGAATACCGCTGGGATATAGACTGCCAAAATGCCTTTGAAACGTTGAAAAAGCATTTAATAACAGCACCAATTTTGGGGTATCCACTGCCAGAAGGAGAGTTCATCTTAGATACGGATGCAAGTAATGTGGGAATTGGAGGAGTGCTGTCTCAGATTCAAGGAGGACAGGAACGAGTCCTCGGATATTTTAGTAAAGTTCTTTCAAAACCTGAGCGGAATTATTGCGTCACGAGAAGAGAACTTCTAGCAGTAGTTAAATCAGTAGAGCACTTCTATCAATACATCTATGGCAGAAAGTTTCTAATCCGAACCGACCATGCCGCCCTTAAGTGGTTGATGCAGTTTAAGAATCCAGAGGGTCAGATAGCCAGGTGGATCGAACGACTCCAAGAATACGATTTTAAGATTGAGCACCGGGCCGGAGTTAGCCACAGAAACGCTGATTCTCTTTCCAGAAGGCCATGCTCAGCAGAGTGTTCCCACTGCAACAAAACGGAATCCAAGGAAGCGGCAGTGCTAAGAACGACGATTGTCAACGACGACTGGACGCCTACTAAGATCAGGGAAGAGCAAGAGAGAGATCCAGTTATACAGAAAATCCGAAAATGGAAAGAGGAAAACCATCGACCACCTTGGCAGGAAATATCAAACCTATGCTCAGTAGTTAAGACGTGTTGGGCCCAGTGGGACTCATTTATCATCGAAGATGGCTTGCTCAAACGAGTCCTGGAAAATGATGACGGTTCAGAGAAAAGAAGACAGTTGGTGATCCCAAAGAGCAGAATAGCCGAAGTACTTCGTCAGTTACACGACAGTCCATCGGGAGGGCATTTTGGTGTAAGGAAAACCCTTCAGCGAATTCGGGAACGGTTTTATTGGATGAACAGTTCCGACGACGTAAAAGACTGGTGTAAGAAATGTACTATTTGTGCTACGAGTAACGGGCCTCACCGAAAAAGGAGAGCTCCTATGAGACAATATAATGTTGGAAGCCCGTTTGAAAGAATAGCTTTGGACATTGCAGGGCCATTTCCAGAAAGTGAAAATGGGGGCAAGTACATGTTGGTAGTAATGGATTACTTCACTAAGTGGGTCGAGATTTACGCACTTCCAGACCAGAAGGCCGCCACCGTTGCAGATAAGTTGATCCAAGAATATATCAGCCGATTTGGAGTGCCTTTGGAGATCCATAGTGACCAAGGCAGGAACTTCGAAAGTGATCTATTCCAAGGAATATGTGATAGACTAGGCATGAAGAAAACAAGAACTACCGCGTATCATCCGCAATCGGATGGTATGGTAGAACGAATGAATAGGACAGTTGGCAAGTATTTGACAAAGATGGTGTCCGATCATCAGCGAGACTGGGACCAATACCTTCCGTTCTTCACAATGGCCTACAGATCTGCTGTTAACGAATCAACAGGCCAGACACCAGCCAAAGTCCTATTCGGACGCGAAATGCGACTACCTTGTGATCTCGAGTTTGGATGTCGACCTGGAGAAGATGTAGCAGGTGAAGATTATGTGATCGAATTACGAAGAAGAATGGACGATGTACATGAGTTAGTCCGTTCCCACCTTCAGATCGCTAGCGACCGAATGAAGAAACGGTACGATACACAAGCCGAAAAGGGTTGCTTTAAGAAGAACGACAAAGTATGGCTGTATAATCCCAAGAAGCGAAAAGGTTGTTCTCCCAAATTGCAGCAGTTTTGGGAAGGTCCATACCTCATTATGGAGAAGATCAACGATGTCATCTACCGAATAAGCAAGATTCCGAGGGGAAAGCCGATGATAGTACACCATAACCGGTTGGCATCTTTCGAAGGTGACCACGACGTAGATAAAGAAGTGGAAGTAAACCAAGTCCAAGATGTGTCTGACCTCACGTTTGAGGAATTCATGGGTGCCTATGGAGGTACCGGTAAAGCGAGACATGGTGTTACCACTGAAGAAAAGCAAGATCTACTCGCGCTCCCCGATGACTACTCGCTGGCCCTTACCATCCCGGTCAGTATCAAAGACGCACCAGGGTTGGCATCCATCTTTCGAAGGAAGTTTGGTCGAGTTGCAGAACTTCAATGCCAAGTGCCAGCTCCCGGTAAAACCTTGAAACTCCAAGATGCATCACGTTACCTTTTCTACCTGGTAACGAAAGACACTGCCCGTGACCAACCTACCTACCGAGATGTATGGGAAGCCTTACTTCAATTGAGAGGGCACGTACTAGAGTCCGACGTGCAAAAGTTAGCCATGCCAAAGTTGGAGTGCCGCCAATTAGATTGGAGGGTTATCCGAAATATGGTGGAGGAGATCTTTAAAGACACCGAAGTCCAGGTGTTAGTCTGTTGCAATCCGCATAGTTACTGGTGCGGAGAGAAAACCGTCCCTTGTCATTTTTATACAACTGGAAGTTGTAAAAGAGGGTCCAGTTGCCGATACCAGCATACCGTTCCGGTTCCAGTCCCGACAAGGTTCCAGGAGGAACCATCTTTTAAGAGGGGGGCAATGTTACGATAAATATATACTGGCCTAAATATATGATGACTAATAATTCTGTTTTGTTGTAGAAATTTGGCGAAAGATCTAGGTTCAAATTATGGTGAATCCTCCAACTAGATGCTTCTCGATTTTTCGATGCAAGACAATGCGATCTTTCGATGCTGTTCTAGTATATCAGGATTTCGTATATAAATACGACATTTTTATATGGAGGGCCAGTTAATTCTCAAGACCCGCGCTCGCGAATTTGTTACGTACGGATATAATAAATTATTGTCAGATAAGTTAATATAAATAAAGAAATAAATTAAATCCGTAAGTGTTATAAATATTGAACCTTTTAATAAATTCACAACAATATTAATAACAAAAAATTGCAGTTTTAATACAATTTCTTATGTCAGGGTTATCTGGGTTAATAAATTCCTGGTAATATAAAAACGATTAAAAAATCGTATAAAATTATAAAAACGATTAGAATACATTTTATTTCATAAAGTTGTAAACATTTTAACAGTGAGTTTCACTATCAATGGTTGATCTTTTAATGACCACAATAAATTTGTTGATTGTTGAGTATTTCCTGGAATAATTATACAGGTTCCCTCTATTCTGTATAATTTGTAAAAGTATATAAAACCGATGAGAAATTTTTAAATATACATTTTGTTTCATTTAGTTGAAAGTGTTACAAGTGTTACCAGTGTTATACCTATTTATAACCATAAAACAGCATTATGTGGCGTCCGTGGAAAAACATTGATGGTGCTTCTTCCAGTGTTCCAGCAAAGAAAGAGCATTTATCTGCTGACGCTAGAGAAATCGTAAAAACAATATATAGTTCTTTATTTACAAGAGGACTTACTGCTAATACTGCTGCCAGTGAAATATCTGATTTAACGAAAATACCTCTAACCACAGTGAAAAGAATTACATCAAATCCTATTAAGTCAAGAAGGAAGCGTAAGGATGCCGGTTCTACCAAATGTATTGACGAAAGTGATAAGGACTTAATAAGACGAAAAATTTACACAATGTACGAAGATCAGCTGATACCTACATAAGATGCTTTAAAACAACGGCTTACTAATGATGATACACAAATAAACTGTAGCCGCATTAGTCTTTGGAGGATTTTGTCTAAAATGGGCTACAGATATCGTACAATTGACAAGAGTCCCATCGTTTACAAAAGTGGCATACTGAATATATAACTTCCATAAGAAAGTACCGTACAGAAGATCGACCAATAATTTATCTGGACGAGACATGGTTTGACACTCATGAAACACCATCCAAAGGATGGTCCGATTCTTCCAACAGGTGTCAAACAAAAGCTCCATCAAACAAAGGGAAAAGAATAACAATTTTACATGCCGGATCAGAAAATGGTTGGGTCCCAAATGCCTTATGGCTTTCTGCAAAGAACATTAAAGACTCCTGCGTGGACTACCATGAGGATACAACGGCAGAACTTTTTGATCAATGGTTTAAGAATTGTCTTATACCTAACCTTCCTCAAAATAGTGTGATAGTAATGGACAATGCAAGTTACCACAGTCGTCAATTACATAAGTCTCCAAGTGCAAATAACACGAAAATTGAAATTCAAAACTACCTGTTAGAAAACGATATATATTTTGAAGAAAGTTATTTAAAAAATGAACTGTTAGAAGTGTTAAAATCATTTTCTGTTAAAAAGTATATGTTTGTGACGCATTGGCCGAGGACATGGGACATACAGTGTTACGGCTTCCGCCCTACTATTGTTTATTTAATCCCATAGAGCATATGTGGCAGCAACTAAAGTCAAATGTTAGGTCACAAAATGTTTCTCCGACTTTAAGTGGTAGTGTAGTCGAATTAATAAGGAAATGTGATGATATCTGCCCAGAAAGTTGGAAAAATTCAGTACGCCATGTAATGAACGTAGAAAATTCATATGTTACTTTGAATCACATAATTAAACCAATTGTTATTAATCTTGAAGAGGATAGCGAAAGCGAAACAGAATTAGGTATTTTGGAATTCATAAATATATTTTGGTTATTTTGGGTATTTTTTTTTGTAAATATTAACTTGTATATATTTTTCTATATTTTTTCCAATTCATCCATTTTTTGTACATTATGTATTCGTTTGTATGTATATACTGTAAATAGGACTATTATTACTGTACATTTTTAACGATATCCGATTAGGAAGAGCAAAAACTTTTAAACACGCCAGTTTTTTGCTGACAGTCCTAAGCCTGTAAAAAGTGTGAAGGAAAGTACCTTTCTGAATTTAGATCCATATACTACAATTATTCACGTAGAACAAAAAAACTAACAAACTTTCTGAAGTGCGACCCTGTGTACTTCGGTAGTTTATTGAAAGACTCTTGTATACACAATAGGATCAACTCAGGTAACCATTAAGCACTCAACCATTTTTCGTGAAACAAACTATACTTTAACTATCACTAGAAAAATCTTCATTGTTCTGTTTTAAAAGTGTTTCTTTAAAATTACTGTCACCTAAACGAACTTTTTTTAGTGCTACTATAGTATGCGGTCTACCGTCGCGTTTCTGCTATAGGTTGCGGTCTTCCTGGGAGACTACATAACACCATAAACTTATCTCAGAAGGATTTACACACAATAATGAAAGGCATCAAACCGTTTGTAGGCAAAATGTTTATTGCTAAGTAGTAATAAACATTTTCAGGAATATACAATAAACTTGTTTCTTTACTATTATATAAATAACACCATCAACTTTTCCCAGAAGGATTTGCGCAAATAACAACCCCCTTTTCAAATAAAATGGCCCGTTGTCAATCAACAACACAATATCTGGAATGAGAATGTTGCTGAAAAACTTCTACAGAAGGGTGATTGTATTAGAGGAGTTTGCTGTGGCCTTTCTTCGATAACAAGGACTTCTTGACGAAGCAGATGATGCACAACTTTGTTATAATTGTGGAAGTGCCATGCAGCATAAGCGTGCGTTCATAACGAGGCGCCGACCCTCGCTCCGGCCATGGGATGGTATCATTTAATCGATTTTCGGTAAAATAAATGCATTACTTTATATGCGAGCGTTCGCCATCAGTGCTACGCTCTAGGCGAGGAGACGGTGCGATGGTCTCCGTTATGAACGCACCCTTAGACATGAAGAGATCGAGATGGAGAACCGATGCCAGGTCTGAGTTGTCCTCGCAAGGGCTGCCAAGTAACACGGTTCGTCCGTCAAGGCAGGGTAATGAATTTTTTCATTACACAACGATCTCAAGAACAAGATAAATTCGAAGCTGTTCCTATGCGATTTTTGGAAATAGCGTTTTTCTTCATGGAAGATATTCCATTATCCACAACAGTTCATCTAACGGGAAAGTCAACAAATACGGTAACCGACTGGTACATGTGCTGAGAAGTTTGTACAGCCATCGTATCGAGAAGAGACCAGATGATAGGAAAAAACTAGAGCCCCATTGAAATTGATAATGCGAGATTCACTGGTCGCCAAAAATATAACCGAGGACTCATGCTGGAAGGAGATGGTGCCGCGGAATCGGAGGACAGCGAGGCTGAAGTGGAAAATCAACGGAATAACGGAGCTCGCATCAACGGCCCTCGGGTTGAAATATGGGACAGACTGCCGTTATTTTTTCGTCGAGCGGAGAGACAGGACGACTTTACTCCCTATTATCCAAAGGAAAGTTGCAGCAGGTTACGTCCTCCATTCTGCAAATGACCTGCTGATGCAAAACCAAGTCGACTGGGATTGAACATCGGACGATGAACCATCAATGGCACGACATAGATTCTTCATCAGGAGCGCACACACAGGAGATCGAGCGGTTGTGGTTAGTCATCAAGAGCGCACACACAGGGGATCGAGTGGTTGTGGTTAGATGCAAAGATCCGCATCATGACGAAAATGCGGGGTATATAAAAAGGGTATTTTTTTTTAAATTAGTTAGTTAGGGTGTCTGCATGACTTTTTAAGCTAGAATAATTGACTGCTTTTCTCTTTTAAATTAAGGTATATGAATTTTTTTTTACTAAGAATTAGACTGAATCGTTTTATAAATAATTAGGATATATATAATTTTTTTTTTGTAAATAGTTGAGGTGAATTTTTGAAGGGAAGCTTCCATACTCGCGTTATTACTTTTTTCTTTACAGTCCGCGAGCGTCACGGAATTAGCACCACAAGATGGCGTCGTCACGAGTAGAGTCACAAATTGGCGGTTCTTCACATTGATTCACTACTCTCTATTAATTCGTTTCTAGTCATCATATATTTATTAAAAGCAGGTTTAAATTAAAAACTGCATGGAAAATAACTAACAAAATATAGACATTAAATGAGAAATAAAAAATGAAGAAAATATCTGCCAATAAAATCGATTCGATTCGATTTGTAACGATTGTCAAAATTTAAAAGTCATGAATGTCATCCAATTAATAACAATAGTGAATCATCTGCTTAAATTTTTATGACATTTCTAGTTTCAAAATAATTTCATATAATTACAATTATTGTTTTTAAACATCTTATTTAGTTTATGCGATAATTAAATTTACTATCCCTTTACTGCGAGGCTAATGAACCACCTCTCTGGATTCGACGAGAATATCTTCTTCAATCTTACTTAGCTTCCGTATCCGCAAATTCATCCAGTCCAATCTACCATTTAATTACTTCATCATCGACTGTGGAGACCCCACAAAGGATCCAATAAATAATAGACATCCAGAAATTAACTCTAAGAAAACCATCGACCTTACTAAAAGACATCCCTTCCCAATCCCGGATACTGCGCCTTGGAATAGACCAATCCCACATTCAATCCTTTCTCTATTAGAATACAGTAAACATGAAATCTTAAACCTTCTTATAAGGCAACACTTCGAAGAAATCATGTATATTAATTACACTAATCAAGTGTATTAACTGTGAAACACATCCTGATCGAGTGTCCCCGGTACGCAAAACACAGAATGCAACACAAACTTAAGTAAAATATCAAAGACGTTCTAAACTGACCCGATCAAGTCTTTAACCTAATTGGTTTCTTGAAAGACATGCAGTTGTTCAACAGAATATGACCCCTTGTTTTCCATGTACTTTACCTTTAACTTATAACTTAGTGATAAAATTGTTGTATTATTTAGTCATAGGTTCTAAGCTTATAGATTAACTGTAGCAATTAGTAACATGTGCTTTTTATAATTATTGTACACAATATTGTTTGTGTCAATGGTCTTTGCAGCCGAGACACATTAATTTAAATAAAAAAAAATTTACTATCAAATGATATTTAGTTCTATGTTATTCATAATTTAATAATTCGTCTGAATTTGACAGCTTTGTCAGAAGTAAATAATAATTAAATTTACTATCCAATGATATTTATTTATATTTTCATAATTTAATATACACATAATTTCATATAAATACAATGTTGGATTTTTGGAATTATCAGTTCGACCACAGAATACATCATCCAACATGAAGCGAAAGCTTTGTCGGTACCTAAAGATAGTTCAAACACTCCTGACCATGGAGCTGCGCGAAGGTGGAGTCAAATTCACGTAAAGGCAGAAAGGTTCTATTGTAAGTGAAATTATACAGTGCTTAGTACAATGCGTTTCGCATGGAAGTGGGGCCTAAACTGAATTTCGTCTACTGCGCAATGGTCAGGAGTGCTTGCACTATCTCTACCTTTGATGCTCGAAGGACAGATATTTCGGAGTGACAGTGACAGTTAAACTACTTAGTACACGGTACAAGAAAAGTAATGAGGAAGTCGTTCAAAACTGTAGCGTATTATAGTAAAATTATAGTTACACTGAGAAACGAAGTTATCATTAAAACTAATGTTTTTTAAGTAGATCTGTTTTGTATGAATTGTATTTTTTTGTAAAATTTAATAAGTATAACCCATATATCAATTCTGTACCGGTAAATAAAAAGGTGTTAAGTCAAAATATCGATTTGTTTTTTTTAAACAAACAAATTAACGTACTAAAAGTATTTTAGTGTTAATTTTAAAATAGAGATGAAAATTAGTCGATTTCTATTACTTTTATTAATATAGGTATTAAAATATGTATATGTATATACAAATATATGTATAACAGTATTATTGCTTTTTTACTATTACACAACACACACGAAACAACACTTCTCAATACGTAAACTAACTTCAGTTTTTATAGGTTGACAGATAAACTATTTAGAACATGGGGGATCTCACAGAAATTTGGATTGCGAAAAAGCCCGTTTGCTTCTTGTTGGGTGATGTATTCTGTGGTTCGATTATCGTATTAAAGTGATAAAAAGAGTTATTAGTAGAACATTTTAGAAATTTGCATATTTATACAGTCACAGCGGAAGAGCCCATTTATGTACCTAACTGGGAGTGTCCGTTATACAAAATGTCAAAACTGACCATAATTTTGATTTTTGAAATGTTTCATAATTTTTTGTACAGGAAACGTAAAAAGATCGGACAAAGTCTAGAGAACGTTCCGAATGAAGTTAGCTACAAAGAAACTTCAGTAAAACACAAATTTGCGTTTGCGGTATTGCCATGTCCTTATTATGTATATATTTTATGCCTCAAATATACGCAAGGTTTGAAACAGTACATGTTTATTATATTATTTTTTTAGAATCTGGTATTTTTTATTTTTTTTTATTTCATATAAAACACGAACGAATGAATATTTGTTTCTTTCGAGATTAGTTGCAGTTAGATATTAGAAGAAAATTTTGTAATTGCCCTTTGATAGATCAGCTGATATATTTGGCAATAGTGTCAGAACCTTCATAATACTAGTTTCCAGATTGCAACAGATGTTCAGCAGATATCAATTTTATGACCATCAGATCTGCAGTCATTAAAATAATTACATTTGAAAATTTTTACATTGTATCTTTAATTTTAATATAGATAACAAAGTAAAAATATATATTTAAATCCTTACAGCAGAATTTAACTTATTATTCACTTTCTAACGTTAGTATTTATAGTGAAATAAAATTTATATTATTTTTCTCGTTATTATATCATTTTATGTTTTCCATGTTTAATTAAATTAATATTATATCGCATGCTTTTTCGTGATTTCTTGTAAGGACATGGCAACACTGCCAAATACAAAATTTTAATTATTAGAGTCACCTTTCATTTTACAGTTTCCTCCAAATGTTTATTACTTGTGAATAAATATTTTTTATTCAGTTTTCTTGCATGTCATTATTTTGCGCAAATACTTCAGGAATGTTCAGATTGCGATCGGTAGACCGCACACTATAATATATATGCACAGGTACCGCATCCTTGTGGTAGGCCGCATACTATAGTGGCACCCTTTTTTCATGAACTAGCCATATTTGTAAAATCTGGTGCACCGTAAACATTACGCGGGGGTCCAGCGTCGCCTGAGAGTCTACTTAATAAAGTAAAATAATATTCAGCAGACATCTTAAACCATTATTACCAATCATAAAGTTTTATTACCGTCTAATCACGATTCATTAGAAGAAATAATAGGTCGAACTAGAAATCAGAGACAAATTTTGTTGATCGAAAAATATAATTTATTTATAAATCGTAGACTGTGAGGCGACGCCGGACCAATTAAGGGTTAACTCGCCAGTATTTAGTCCAGTTGGTAATTGTGTTAGGAGTATACAATTTTCTTGGTGCTTCTTTTTTCTTAATAATTTAATAAAAACATTTTGTCCATAATATGTGAATAATATTTTAAAAAAGACGTAAACAAAGGCCTTGTGACCACGACAGAAAATATTCCGTAAAATCTAAATGCAAAAGCAAAAACCAAAGACATAATATAAATAATGGTAGACGGCAAATACTGTAAATATTACAGTTTAAGAAGAAGAAAACAAGAAGACAATGATCAAATATAAAGAATAAAGACACTCTTCATATTCTTATCGTTTAGAAGTAATTTGGTTGATTTATTTCTGTATCTAAAATAACATACACATAATTCACAAGTAATTACTAATAAAACGTGCCATCCCTTTCAGTAACATGATCACTTGCACTTGCTTTAACAACCAGTAAGGTAAAGTGCAAGGGCACTATAAAATCGGACTTTATTACTTTTGTCATAATGTTTTGGCAAACTCTCAAAAACTTCAAACACAACACACCGCTCGTACTAAAATCAACAACCCACCCAGTGGGACATTGTTTTTTGTGGTTACTTAAGTACCCAGGTGAAATGAAAATGTCAAATATTGACACTATTCCGTCCTCCCCTTCTATTAAGGCTGGACCACCCAGAGCGACGAGGTGTTATATGGTCTGCATGGCCGAGGTCTTAACTTTAAAGACAATGTTGCCACGAATCTAAAATTAATCATATTTACATTAAATAAGACAATCACTTTATTTATTTTATTTTATTATTTTAAAAATTGTATTTAGAAATTACGATTCAATGAAGAATTAAGTGAGAATTGCATTTGAATTACAGTATCTAGAACTTAATGAATACAAATATAGGAAAATTAATAAAACAACATGAAATTCTATTTTCCTTATTAATAAAATAACTGCTTAATGATCTAAAATAAGCTTGTATTTATTTGACTTCTTCTATAAATTTCACAAGAATTCATTATAATCTAATTTAAATTTATTTCCATTAATGAAATCGTTTAAGTTTATTGAAGTGGTGCATTATATTGTCCTGGTCTAGTTTAATACATATAAAGAATTAAAGTTAGACGAGGTCTGTCTAAAAAGTATCCGAGTTTCGTTCATAGTTTTGCACCAAAACTTTCCAGTTCATAAATGAACATTTACTGTCTTACTAATAAAACACTCGTATTCTAAGGTTATTCCGTATTTATATCTAGAATAGTTATCCTAAGTATAAGGTAAATATAATACTAAAATATTTTGTTACAAATAAACTCGGTATATGTTAGTTATAAGTATTCCCACTTTATTCCGAAATAATAGTTTGTCAATGTCGCAATCTTTTGCACAAATACATAGAAGAACGACATATTGAGTGAAATATGTCAATTTTGATTTTTTTTGAAACTGACAACTGACACCAAATATATCTTTTTCTTTACTTGTTATCTTATATGTTGAGTTTGAGTATTTTAAAATTGCAAAAATTGCAAAAATTGCTAGTGTATTTTGAAAATGGATTTATTCTTTCTTTGAAAGTTTTTCTTTTTCGTGTATTTTCCATCATGTTAATTAAATTATCAACTTCCTCGACAGCCGCAACACCTCTTAAACACATTTTTTTATTATATACATAGCTACTCACAAAACAATACAAAAATTAATATATTCTTGTCACTGATGACTTTGACATTCATAAAATAGGTTATATCACGGTTATACTACACTTAAACAAGGGTGTGGGTCGGTATAATCTTGGAATAAATTCTTATACCAAGTATAGCTTATATCTAAGTTATTTCATGTTTATTGTTAGTGATTTGGCCTATACCTGATTTATTCTGAGTATAATTTTTATACTTGGTTTATTAGTTATGCTGTTAGAGTAAGTCGGGAAAAGATGGACCACTGGTAAACTGGTATAGACGGGCCAGTCGAATATTTCGTTGGTCTGACACAGCAGTGTTGCAGTCGGTGTTATGTTATGTCATGACAGTATAACAAATATATACATGATACTATAACAAATATACTATACAAATATACAGAACCACAAACGAATATAGTACAAGACACAATACTTGATATATTAACATCGGAAGTTACAAAAACAATCAATACGGCAAAGCCACGAAAGACCTCAGGTCCAGATGGGATGTATGTAGAGATGATAAAACTTATCAATGAAGAAAATTTTCAGTCCTTAACACTACTATTTAACAAAATATATACCACTGGAATCTTCCCAGAAGACTGGCTAGATCGACATTTATACCTATACCCAAGAAAATTAAAGCAAATAGATGCTCACAGTTCAGATCGACTTGTTTTATCGACTACGAAAAAGCGTTTGATCGAGTAAAACACACAGAAACTCAAACACAACATGGTATAGACCATAACACGGTGACCCTTATTAAAAACCTATATTGGGATTAAAATAGACAATCGTATGACAGCAGAAATGTCAATAAAAAGAGGAGTTTGTCAGCACTGTGTACTTTATCCACTATTGTTTAATAAATATTCCGAAAAGATCTTCCAAAATGCCATCGAAAATATTGAAGAAGGAATAAAAATCAATGAAGAATATGTAAACGACTTAAGATACGCAGGCGACATCGTCATTATTGCGGACAGTGCTAAGGGTTTGCAACGACTTTTTAATGCCATAACCATAGAGGTAGATAGCTTGGGGCTGAATATAAACACAAATGAAACAAAAGTAATGGCCGTTACACGTGCACCAAATGCCGACATAAATATTCGTATCTACAACAAACAGATAGAACCCGTACAAAAATTCCAGTATCTTGGTTGCTGGATAACAAACGATCTTGACTACGAAGTTGAAATAGGTGCTCGTATAGAGTATGCTAGGTCCGCTTTTCAAAGAATGAAAAAATTCCTAATAAACTCTACCTTATCGTTGGATATCCGATACCAATTTGTAAAAACATTCATTTATTCCATATTGCCATACGGAGTGGAAACATGGACTCTCGGAATCACAAGTATGAGACGTGTAGAAGCCTTTGAGATGTGGGTTTTTCGAAGAATGTTGAAGATTTCTTGGACAGAACACGTGACCAACAACGAGATGCTGAGAAGAATGGCGACTGAAAGAGAACTCCTAAATATTGTAAAAATCAGAAAAACGAGTTATCTGCGACATATTTAGAGAGGAGGAAAATACAACTTCCTACGACTGATAATAGAAGGGAAAGTGGAAGGAAAAAGAGGTCCAGGAAGAAGAAAATGCTTCTGGCTGAAAAATGCAAGAGACTGGACAGGCATAGACACACATTCTATACTAAGAACAGCTCAAGATAGAGAGCAATTTGCTGTAGTTATAGCTAACCTTCAGTAATGAAGAGGGCACGTTTAGAAGATAACAAATATATAGGTACATGATATTATAAAAAAACATGTTATAGTATCATGATGTTAGGTTATGTTATGAAATGTGTGGAGCTGTTAGTTTTGAGGAGACGGAACACTGCTTAGTCTTTCTCATTATTTTCACGTTTATTTTAGAAGAAAACTTCGTTTGTTTCTTTTGGTGAGTTGAAAATTTTTTTATACTAGACTTCTTTGTTATGTGACTAAGTTAGTTTAAATGATTTCGATGTGAGATCAATGCTATAACTTCATTGTTATATAGCTATAATCTAGCTATAATCTTAACCTAAAATGGCGTGCCGGTAGCGTTGTTTGAATGGTGACCTCATTCATCTATCTCTGACAATTGGCGTAGATGGACTAGTGAAATTTGGGAGTTGGACCACTTTAAAAACCTGGGATAGTTGGACCATATCTTCTGTTAGGACTGAACTATATTTTTAAATTAAATATTTCTTCTAGTTCAAATTCAAAGTTGTATCCTGACAAGGATACCGTTTTATTTGTTATAGAAAAATGCCTCATCAGCATCATCATCATTATTCAGAATTTATTTATCACGTCCCCTGCTGGACATAGGCCTCCCTTAAAATCTTCCATTCTTTACGATTTTGTGCTCTTTGTTGCCAATTTTTGATGATACGCCTGATGTCGTGAACCCAACGTGAAATATACCTACTTTTTATAAAAGAAAAGGTACGTCTGGAAGGGGAGAATGGTCTGAAGACAGTTTAAAAAATGCTGTCAAAGCTGTTGAGAATAAGGAAATGGGAATTATTGCTGCATCAAAGTTGGTTGACATAACAAAAACTACTTTAAAAAGTTGTCTCAAGTCACAGAGTTTTATTAAAGGTCCAATAGGAGAAAGCTCATTTTAAAGAGTTGAAAACAAAAAAAAGTGGTCGGGCATATTGAAAAACTACAATCGACGGAATTTCCTCCAACCAGATATTCAGTATGCTTCATGGCTTATTATTTCTGATCCTGAACCTGAATCTATTGCAAGAGCGAAGGGCTTAAATAAAATAGCTGTGTCAAAGGGTACTTTGACCTCTTAAAAAATGATTTTGGAGAAAACCGTCTCATAGATAAACCTGGAAACATTTTCAACATGGACGAAACAGATTTATAATTGAATAACAAACCGGGAAAAACAGCTGCCTTAAAAGATTCTAAGAATATACCTTCTGTGATTTCGGTGGAAAAGGGTGAAAAAATTTTAACATTAACGTGTGTACATGGATAGAATGTAAAGCAGGAGTTTTGTCACGGTTTGCCTCTTGCTACTTAAGTAAAAATGTGCCCAACAAATGTGCTATGTAAATATTGATTTATTTTATGATTGGATGAAACTTAATTTTACTCTAAGAAAACGAGCAGAAAAGGTACTCCTTTTTCTAGATGAACAAACATCACATACTAGTTGCGTTGAAATGCTGGAGTTTGCAAAAAATAATGAAATCATTTTGATGAATATTCCTCTCCACACCACCCATTGGCTTCAACCATTAGATCATGCTTTCTTTAGGTCTCTTAAAATGAACTACTATTCTGCTTGCTCCAACCACATGGCCAATAACCCTTTAATAAAGATCACCCGGCTGTAGTTTCGTACGATTCTTAACTTAGCTAGGGGAAAATCAGCAAATGTAGAAAATGGAACTAGTGTTTTTAAAACATGTGCTGTATAAGGATAATGAGCCTATAGGTCTATCTGAAAATGTAACCCCTTCGAAGATATTGGACAAAATATATCTAGTGCCTTGTGTCAATAAAGTGAGACTAGTGAAATGAAAATTTCAAACTATAGCACCAGTTTTAAACTTTTCAGAAAACATAATTGCTCTTAGAAGAAAAAAGATCAAAAAGAATTAAGCATAAAGCAAGATAAAACAAGAAAAGAAAAAAAGAGAAGGAAGGGAAAAAGAAAGAGAAGAAAAGAAAAGAAGGAAAGTAATAAATGCAGTTAGGGATAGAAAATGAACACGAATGTTAAAGGAAAGGTCAGCCTATTTCAAATACCTTCTAGGAAAACTGGAGAATATGGGATAACCCTAAGGGTATGGGATGGATAGACCAGTTGTCATTTAAAATCAAATGTTTCAAATTGAACAAGTAGTATATATAGGGTGATTGATTAGTGTGATAAAGCTCAGTAGATCCTCTATAATAATATATAGCAATAAAAGTTAATAACAAAAATTGTAGGCAACTTTGAGGGTCACATTTTTTCACTATGTTAAATAGGGTATTTACAAAATTATAACCAATTTTCTATGAAAATAACTAATAACTTAACTATAAGTTTAACTCTCTGTATAATTAAAAAGAAGCACAATAACAATGATCTATTGCTGCCACATTTTTTTTATTGATTCTAAAAATTTTCAAAAATTATTAATATTGCTAATGTTCTTTATATCGATTACAGGGTGAGTCAAAACGCAAGTACATTATTTTCTCATTAATTGTAAATAGAAAATCCTGTATTTTATGTCACTATCCAAAAGTACCACTTCCATAGTTGAATTTTTATTCAATATTCCCTATGTATTAATTTATTAGTTTTGAGATATTTTCATTTTTCAAAGCAAATGATTAATTAGGTGTCTATTACAAATTTTAAGCAAGCCATGGCTAGGAAGGAAAAGACTATCGTGGCTCAGAAACATCCGACAATGGACAGGGCTAAATTTTGAACAGCTAATAAGAACAGCTGAAGATAGAGAAGATTTTAAAATTGTAGTAGCCAACCTCCATTGAGGAGAGGGCACTTTAAGAAGAAGAAGCAAGCCATGAATGAATTGTCTAAAACTGACAGTTCATCATTACTGATTATTCATTCGGTAATCAATGTAATAATGTTAAAAATTAAGAAAGAACAATAATTTATTGTTAATAAATTTTACTTTCAATAAAATATTTTTAATATTTAATTACAAAAGGGCTCAGAATAATTATTACCGATAAGTTGGAAATAACTGTCGTGTATGCCTAGTAAATGGTCGCTTATGCGAAAATGTTTGATAGTGATAATCGCGAATGTCATACAAAAACTGAATTTCAGAGCTTATTTAGTGACTTAAAGAATCTATTGGATCATGATTTTAAGTCAAATAGGGTTTACTTCCCTCGAGTTGGATTATTAAGAATAAAGCATTAAGAAGTTATTAACGAAAGTCGGATACTTTTAGGGAAAACCTCGTATATGAAGCAATGTTTTATAAAAGACTTTTAACCACGTTGGTGATAAAATTAATGTTTATCTTAAACTATTACCTTTTTAACTCTCTACTAAACTAGTTAAACTGGCAACAACGTGTCTTACTTTGTGACTCTTGTCGATAAGATTGTTGTTTAAGGTGTTAACCAAAATCGTCCTCCACTTCTTCCATTTCTTGCATTTAAGGTTGAGGCAATGAAGAAATTTCAATGTGCATTAACACGTTTTTATTTATTATCTGCTGAAGGCCTTTTAATTCATTTATTGATGGGATGATGGGTTATATTTCGTGATCTAAAAATTGTCCCTTTCAACGTTTTATTTTAACGATAGTGTGACAGGTAAAATTTTATGATGGAAATAGACCTAATTACTACCGAAAAATATTGAAACCTGACTAAGGTGTATAAAATTAGCTCTTCGCATATTTCTGTTAAAACGTTCGTGTAAGAATGGATGGTTGTAATCAAAAATTACTAACGAAATCGAGCGTGAGATTCCTCCAGCTTTATATAATATTTTGACCCAAAATAATTTTTGTGTTTAAATTTCCTTTGTTTTGTGTTGGATAAAGGATAAATAAATAATTATTAAATAAGTTTAATTATTAATAATTCATGATAGTGTTAATGTAATGATTATTCTTCTTGTCTTTATCTATACGAAGGGGCAACTTCCCTAATTACATTTTTCCACAAGTTTATTCCAAAAACACGGAACGGGAACAGCAATTTTTCTTAGAGGTATCATGACGCATTGTATCATCAATTGATGGCATACCTCAATTTCCCCAAATATATTTATTTTTAATTTTATTGTTGCTTAGCTCACAAATCTTACAATCCTCATTTTTGCCACATGCACTCGTTGTTCTACTTTTTGTAACTACTCAAAATTCGATGCCGTGCATCATAGCTGGTCTTATAGTAATTTTATAGAATTTTTCTTTCACTTTGTTTCAAAATTTTTCTATCAACAAAACAAAACACCTTATCACTTTATTTTTGCTATATCTTTGAATGAAAATGCTAGATACTCTGTGCTCTACTAAGATTTTAACTTTTTCCTAGAGTATCTTTGCTTTTCCTGTGTTTACTTGCAATCCTTTTAGTATTTTCTACTAACTCTACATCATTGGTGCAAATTAAGCGTTTTAGTAGTTCTTTTATCTGATCCAACACTAATGAAATTAAATAAGGTCTGAGCATTTGCACTGACAATCCTGTCATATGCTTTCTTGAGTTCAACGAATTCAATATCGGCGCCTTTAAAAATAACTCGTGATTAATCTTTTATTGGCCAAGAAAGTTTAGATTTTGTCCACATGAGACTGGATTGCTGTTGTTTTGCTGTTAAAAGTGGCTTTTCTTTGCCTGTAAGAAAAAATAATTTTTTAAACTATAAGTACACTTTTACCTGTAATTAATCATTATAAAACTTTATTCTAATCTGCTATGCAGACGACGCAATACTACTCTCTCAAAGTGAAGATGATTTACAACGTATGCTGCACCAATTTAATATAACAGCCAGAAAATTTAACATGTTAATTTCCCCAACAAAGACAAAATGCATGGTTATAATAGCAAATTTACTAAGATGTAAATTGGAGCTGGAAGGTCAGATAATAGAACAAGGGATGGAGTTTAAATATCTAGGCATCACATTATCTAGCTACGTAAAGCTCGAAACCGAAGTGGAAGATCAAGTGAATAGAGCAAACAGAGCCGCAGGCTGCCTAAACGAAACAATATGGAGAAACAAAAATATCGGGAAAGAAACAAAACGCAGAATTTACAAAACAGTCATCAGACCAATAATGACATACGCGGCAGAAACAAGACCTGACACAGAGAGAACAAAAAGGATGTTAGAAACAGCAGAGATGAAAACACTTAGAAAAATTGATGGTAAGCCACTATGGGACAGAGCTAGAAGTACAGATATACGATATAGATACAAGGTGGTGAACATCAAAAACTGGGTAAGAAATAGAAGAGTAGAATGGGACGATCATATAAGCCGAATGACAACAAATAGAGTAGTAAAGACGGCAAGAGACGGTTCCCCAATAGGAAGACGATCAGTAGGAAGACCACGCAAACGATGGAATGACAACTTACTGGAGGCACATTGAAGAACAGACAGAGTCATGTCTATATAAAAAGAAGAAGAAGAAGAAAACTTTATTCCAGGTATATGTATAAAGTTCTTAAAAAATAAATTGTTTCGTATTTTTTTTTAAATAAACACATTTGGAGTATTAATTAATCTACAATTAATATTATATATTTATATAAAGAATATACATTACTCATAAAAATTTAATCATTTCTTACGAAATAATAGTAAAATTCAATAACTTTTTTATGGAAAAAATATATATGGATATTTTTTTTTCTGTTCTTTTCTATTCTATTAATTTTACATTTTCTTACTTTTCCGGGAGTTTCAGTTATTATTATTTCCTCGAGCTACCCCAGTTTAAAAAAATGAATGTTCTGCATGCAATAAAAATCGAGCTATTGCAAATTTTTTTAGCGCGCTTCAATTTGAACTTTTCCCTCCTCTTTAACGGGGCAGTATTTTATGAATAAAATAACTTTAACCGGTTATAACTTTTTACATCTTCTCTGTATATGCCATGTATATTTTGGATCATAAAATCCAGACCTTTACTTATAATATATTAAATTTTCAGTTTTTAATGTTATTAAACAATGGAAACACGATTTTAAGAAAAAAAATGCCATCTTGGTTTCTATTGTTCATTGAAGGCAGAATCTTTCAAGAAACTCTATCATATGCTTCCTTAAGATTAATAAATACCATATGAGCGTTTATTTCCCTATTCCTGTATTTTTCCATCAACTGCCTTATAATGAAAATTGCGTCTGTTGTTGATCTGCCTTGCATAAAGCCAAACTGATTATCGGACATTTCGGTTTCTTCACATATCCGTCTATCAATAACTCTCTCCCATATTTTCATAGCGTAAGTAAGTAGTTTTATGGCCCTCTAGTTTGTACATTGTTGTATACTCAATATACTTTTATACATTGTTGTAAATTTTCTTTGTTTTTGTATTCCTAATATACTTCTTTTCCAGTCGTCTGGAATTTGTCCAACTTTCATAATTATATTAAATAAACCTGTTAACCAAATTGTTTTTGTCTCTCCTAATGCTCTCCACGCTTCCCCAGGAATATCTTCTGGTCCAACTGCTTTCCCTTTCTTTATTTTTTGCTTTAAACACTTCCACGTTTGTTATTTTGGTCACCATTGCTGTTACTGTCTCCGTTAAGTCAAATGGTTGTCTGTCAAATTTTTCATTTAATAAAGTGTCAAAGCATTTTTTCCATCTCTTTTTGACATCATTAATATTTTATTATTTTCATCTCGGATACATCTAATCTAATTAAAATCTTTTGCTTTCTTGGCTCTATGTTTGGCTATTTTATATATCTTTGTTTCTCTTCTCCTGGTATCAAGTTATTAGTATAGATTTGTACATGCTTTTGCTTTAGCTTTTGCTACTGTCACTTTCGTTTCCTTTTTGGCGACCATATAGTTTTAAAAGATCTGTGTCCGACCTATTATGTTGCCACTGTTTATATAATTTTCTCTTGTTTTATTTTTTCTTGAACTTCGTTTGATCACCATTAGGCCTCTTTATTCTCAAATTAAATTAAGACTTCCTTTCACGTTCTTACACATCTTTTCTACTTGCCCTGGATAGACCTTTCTTCTAAAAGTGCATATCTTCTAGTGACGTTGGCGACCACATTGACCCATCTTATTCTATTCACAGCAACTCAAAATAGATCAGTTGACGTTAGACCAGTCCATTTCCTAAGATTGGGCAGCCATGATATACGTTTACGTCCAGAGCTTCTCTTGCCACCAATCTTGCCTTGTATAATCAACTTTAGAAGTCGGTATTTACTATTACGCATAATGTGGCCTACTTAAGCCCATTTTCTGTTCTTTATGGTGTTAATTATGTCTTTTCTTAGCCTCTGGAGAGTGGTTATATTAATTGTGTGGTGTATATATGAGACCCTTAACACGTTCAGTGCTCATGACGCACCGGTGCGTCAAGCTGTGTCTTGTATAAGGGCGTATGATGCTCCGGTCCGTCATATATCCTATCGAATTTAATTTATACTTGTATGCTAGCATGTGCAGTGTAAATACCGTAGGAGTCATAGCACTTGTGGTAAGGCGTGTACGTCTCAAAATATAAATTGGGATATTAATTAATTACTGGAAAAAGATGGATGACTCAGGTGCATGTGAGGCAAAAAAAATAAGGAAAGACTCTACTTAGCATTGTACTCAATGTATTGATTAGCCAGGTGTGTGTTGGTAAATACTTCGAAGACTATCATGGAAATTAATGTTTGTAAAAATAAACAAGGCTTTTGTTGAAATTATATTTTTGTTTATATAATATGCTCTCTCTCTTTGTCTCATATAATATGCAGGTATGTTTTATTTCTGTTCCAGTTATTGTTTTTGAATCCAAACCAAACCAATGTTTTTTTATTTATATATTTTATAAGTATGTTTTAACTTTTTCCCTTATATGTTCATAAATTTTATTTAATCCTCTTAGTTTTTTTATATTACGAACATCTGTATAATGCAATACTAAACTATTATTATCTATGACGTATAGGTGCGTCATGTGCACAATAGATCAATATTACGTCTGTCGTGATCATGACGCACCTGTGCGTCACACAAAAATTTCTCAATTGTTTAATTTTGACATTTAACACTTAAAATAAGACACATTAACAACAATGCAGAGCAAAAACTTTAAAAATATGTATCAGGCCAGCAGCAATGTCACTAATATATAATAGCACTGAACGTGTTGAAATACGTCGGTAGCACCACATTTCATCTCTCTAGTCGTTTCAGCTTTCAGCCTCTAATCGTTTTATGGCATCTTTTGTAAGGCACCAGCTTTCTACTCCGTAGAGGAAAACACTAAACACGTAACATCTTATAATTCGTATACATATCTAAAGATAAGTTGGAGAGAATCTTTTTAAGAAAGTTAAAAGAGTTTCTGGCTTTTTCAATATGAGTTTTTATTTCGTAGCTATGATTCCAGGTATCCTTATTACTGCAGCCCAAAAATCATATTTTGTCTACTCTTTCTATCGGTGTATCTTTTATTGTAATTTGTGCGTTTATGTTGATGTTCTTACTAAAAATTATTTTTGTCTTCTTATAATTTAGTTTTAGGCCGTATTTGTTACATGTTTCACTGCTTCTCCAAAGACGTTTTCAAAGTATACGTTAAATAATGCTGGTGCCAGTACGCAACCTCGTCTAACTCATTTTCCAACTGTGAAGATCTCGGACAGTTCATTTTCGAATCGCACTGTTGCTTTTCGTTGGAGATATAAGTTTGAGATTAGTCTTATATTCTTACCATCGAGTCCTGGTGTTTTTAGGATCTCGATTAGTTTCTGATGTGGTACTTGTCATGTCAAATGCCTTCTCGAAATCAATGAAACATGCATACACATCGCAGTTGACATCTCTGATTCTTGTATTAGAATTTGCAAACTAAAAAGTGCTTCCCTCGTTCCGAGTCCTGCTCTGAATCCAAATTCAATTTCACTTAAGTGTTCTTTTACCTTGCAGTCCTTACATTCATGAATATCTTCTTTACTTGCCATTAAATAATCTATTTGGAAGTTATTTTGTCCACATCATCTTGGTGCTACAGCCCTTAGAGGGTCTCGACCTTCTCAAGCTTTCTACGCCATTCTGTTCTGTCCCTCGCTTGCATTTTCCAGTTGCCGACTCCGATCTTCTTGGCATCTTGTGTTACCCCGTCCATCCACCTCAGCTTTGGTCTACCCCGTCTTCTCATTCCCACGGATTGCGCTGTTAGAATCTTTTTTATCATGTTTGACTCAGGGGCCCGGGCTACATGTCCTGCCCACTGCAGGCGGTTTCGCTTAATTATTGTGGTAATATCTTTACCACCAAACGTATGCTTGTAGATATTCTGCAGTTCAAAGTTATATCTACGCCTCCATATTCCGTTTTTACAGACCGCTCCGAATATCTTGCGTAGCACCTTTCTTTCAAAAATGGATAGAGCGGATTCATCTGTTTTCGTTAGCGTCCATGCCTCTGATCCATATGTGAGAACGGGGACTATTAGTGTTCTATACAGCCTTATACGAGTTTTTTGAGACAGACGTTTGTTAGCTAAGTACTTTGATAGACCATGATAACACCTGTTTGCAATTATTATTCGCCTTTTTATTTCCTCAGATGTGTTATTTATTGGGGTTAACCGATGTCCCTAGACATATGAACTCTTTGACTACTTCGAAGTTTTGGTCATTGATGATTAAATTTGTGTCAACATTTCCAGCTCTTGTGTTTGTGTTAGTCGCCATGAATTTGGTTTTATTTTGATTTATCTGTAACCCCATTCGTTCTGCTGCTGCTACTAGCTCGGTTAGGATTTCCGCAGTTCTCGCCCTAGTTCTTGTTATAATGTCCATGTCGTCTGCATATGCTAGAATTTGGACTGATCTATTAAATATTGTTCCCCTGCTATCTAAATTAGCGTCTCGTACAACTTTTTCTAAGGCGACATTAAAAAGCTGACACGCCAGCGCATCTCCCTGCCTTAACCCCCTATGTATTTGAAATGGGGTTGACGAGTCGTTTTGAATTTTTACTGCTGATAGCATCTTCGCCATTGTCACTTTTATCAAACATATGAGTTTTTTTGGAATTCCTAACTCATTCATAGCGTTGTAAAGACTTGGTCTTAAGACACTGTCATATGCCGCTTTAAAATCGACAAAAATATGATACATATCTATGTTAAACTCTTGCGCTTTTTCGAGGATCTGTCGTAGTGTAAAGATCTGGTTAATGGTTGAACGTCCACGCCTGAATCCCGCCTGATATTCTCCTAGAAACATTTCAGTATAAGGCTTTAATCTCTGGTGCAAAATATTTGACAATATCTTGTATGCTGTATTTAGGAGAGTTATTCCGTGGTAATTATTGCATTCCAGTTGGTTTCCCTTTTTGTGTAACGGGCAAATTAAGCCTAAGCTCCATTTTTCAGGCATTTGCTCCTCAGACCAAATTCTACAAACAATTTCTCGCATCACCTTGGTGAGCTGCTCTCCACCGTGCTTAAATAACTCTGCTGGGATGCCATCGCTACCTAAGGACCTATGGTTCCTTAGTTTTTCTATAGATATTTTCACTTCATCTACCGAGGGGGGTTCCACGAGTTCCTCTTTTCGGTATTCCAGCTCTATATTGTTAGTAGGTTCCCCTTCCAGCAACTCTCGAAAGTGCTCTACCCATCGTAAAAGGATATCCTCTTTGTTGGTAAGTAAGTTACCTTTCTTATCATTACAATAGTTGATTCTTGGTTTGAATTCTTTTCTAATAATATTTATTTGATGATAGAACTTTCTTGTTTCTCCGTGACTCATATGGTTTGCGAGCCGCCCTAATATGTCATTTTCCGAGTCTCGTTCCTTTTTTCGGTGTATGCGTTTTTCCTCTCTCCTTAAGTTTTTGTATCTATCTATTGCTGTTCTAGTTTTTCGTTGTTGCATGGTCCTAAATGCCTCGTTCTTCTCATTTGTTATTTTTTTGTAGTGTTGGTCGAACCAGTCGTTTCTTTCTTGGGTTCGGGATATTCTCAATGTGCTTTCGGCTGCTAATTTCAGAGCCTTCTTGCAGTTGTTCCACTTTTTTGTCCACTTTTGTATGTAATAAGTTGAGTTTCGCTCTTTTGAAAGAATTTGTTAACAATCGCCATATCTAATGTTGTTGCTAATTTAAGCATTCAAGCATCAACTCTTATTTATACTATTTATATTAAAAATCAAAAAAATCATCGTTTGCTTTTTATTAAATTAAATTTGAATTAATCCTTTTACAAATGTCAATAAAGCATTTCTACCTTTCCAAAGTCCACAAAAATATAACTGAAAGAGCTGTACACGTTTAGAATTGAATTGTCAAGTTATAATACGTATTTGCCCGATTCTTTTTCCCAAACTCATTTAGCCTAACATGAAAAATAAGAGTAAATATTTAAAGTAGATATCGGAATTCTCTTCACTTATATTTTGATTAGAAATCTCTCTGTCTATAGACATTTCCGAGAAAGTTTACTCTAATATTTTTCGTGAAATTGAGATTATTAAGTATACGACATACTTCCGTTGTAAACAATTTAACGTCAGCTTTTTGTTTCTTTTTGAATTGCATTATTCTTTCGATAAAACTGAACAGTGGAAAAGATAGAAGCTTTATGAAAATTAGACAAACGTTAGATAACGGATAAATCTTGTTTTTAATTACCTTTTGGGGAAATATCCAATGTCGGGAACTTTCTCAAAAGATAAAATATTATTTTCTCATTAAAGTAGAGAGCTACATATTGGTTGGCATCAAGTGAGAGAAAGACATTCTCTCTACTGATGCCAACCAATATGTAGCTTCGCCATTTTTTAAAAAATATTAAACTGTTCGTCCTTGTGTCGTGTAGTGTAATGTACAATTTTATGTTTATGATATTCTCAACAGATTGTCTAGGAAGCGAAAGTACTTGGGCAAGATTTAATTAATAAATTGTGCTCGATATCTGCCTTTCATTTGATCAAAGTTCATTTATTCGAGCATTCAACCTTATATCAATATGAATTATGCCAGGTGAAGCAGTCGCCAATCAAATTTCTGCTAGGTGTAAAAAGCCGAAGAGGAGCATCTTGTGTGTGTGAGTGGGTGGTTGAGATCTTAACTGTGAAACCTATGCTTTCATTCGCCTAATCATGGGGAGCATTTTGTGGATCTGATCACTTCTTGGTACAGATTAAATATATATGCAGGATCTCGAGGGACAAAGTGTGCAGAAACACATAACAAAATAGTTAGACATTGAAAAATTGATGTAACGATGGTAGGTGAAACTAAGAGACAGAAATAACTCAATAATAAACACACAATATAGTAAAGAACAATAAATATAATTAACAATAAAGTCAAAATATTAAACGTAGCAACAAAAAACGTAGGCAAAAAGAAGAAAAAGAAAAGAGCAGAATGATAATGAACGTAAGCTTGTCATACAAGAAACATACGGAAAGACAAACTACAGAACCAAGAACAACTTTTCAGGAAGTTTAGTTTGGATAAAAAATACAGTAGAGAAAAATATTCAAAAATAATAAGATACAGAAAATGGAACAGAACCCAAGAATGGGAGATAATTAGCGAACCAACAAAAGTGAAATCAGTGTGGGAAACCCATTTCTACGATATGCAAGGAACAAGTAACACAAGAAAATGTCCATTGTCTGAATTTGTAGCAAAACAAGAGAGCAGTTGAAGAGATAAGAGCTCCGACTCTTTGAGGTCAAAGATGCAATGTGGACGCAAAGAAACAACAAGGTGTTGGGATTTGACGATCTTCCTCCGAGCTGTTTACATTAAGCTCACACATGCATGAACTCATAATTATAAGACGTGAAGCGAAGCGAAAATTTCTAGCAATTGTCACAATTTTGATTGTGGCTAAGCTGAAGAAAAAATGGTTTTTTGGAAGTTGTTGCAGTCTTCGATGTTTTTTAGAGCGTATTCGAGAGACTGAATTCGACTCTGAATTGTTCAGATGTTAGCTAATTGGTGGATGTATGCTAAATGATAATCATAGTATTGTTTTTTATTTTTTTTAAGGTTTTTTTCAGTTTCCATAATGGTGCTAATATGACGTTGGTTTAACATCGCATGGAAGCGCATCCATTACGATAATGTACTGTTACGATAATAAATATCATGGCCTATAAAACTGTAAATATATTATGACTAATATCTTTTCTGTTCTAGTCATTTCGGCGAGACTTGTTTACCGGCCGATAGAAACCTCTAGTCCCTTCTCCGAAAAACCAGTTTGAGTTCCCGTTATTCTTGTCAACACCGCCAACAATTGGTCTTCCCCAATGTTCGAGTCAATTCATGTCTGCTCTAGGAGATTCCGAAACTAACGGAGTTTTATATTTAAAGAGGAATTTTGTTGGGAAGAGAACAGTTAATATCTGAAGCTCGCGCCGCGTTTAAATTGTAACGCACGAATTATAAATGTAAATAAATTATATAATTATTAAGTGTAAAATAAATTAGATATATATATATATATATATATATATATATATATATATATATATATATATATATATATATAGTACAAATAAAGACTTTAATAAATTTGTGAGTGTTATAAATAGAACCTTTAATAAATAAATAATAAATAAATTAGAATTAATAAAAACTTAACAGTACTTTTAGTACGTGTGGAGGTAGTGTATTTCCTTGTTTATATGTTAGTGCTTCCAGAAGATTGGTTCTTGATTCTGTTTAGGAGTGTTTCAGTTTAGCAGCATCTTAGAAAATTCGGTGCCCAAATAGGATACTGAAAGTCTGAAGTTAAGCCTTTCTATGTGTGGAACACTATTTAGTTTTAATTTTCTAGATTTATGCGAGTATCTAAACAGTATTAACTGTGGTTTTGTGGGGTTTAGCGAGATTCCCCAATTATTATACCATCCCATAATTAAATCTGAGCTTTATCGAATATACATCGCAGGAGCTGCAGCAGAGGACAGAACTGTTATCAGCATACAGGATGTTTTTAATCAGATATGTTGTTGATCGACTATTGGATTAGAGAAGGTCGCTGTTATGTGCATAAAATTGGTGCTAAGATTGAACCGCTTGGAACTTTTGCTAAGGTAGTAAAAAGTATAGGGACTGTTTCAGCGACTTTGAAACTAATTTTCCTATCAAAGAAGACAAGTATGATTCACAGAAACTGAGTCGGTAGTTCTTGGTGGAGTTTTTAATCAGGCCTTAAAATCGCACTGTTCGCAAAGTACTCAAGCAGCCACTCAGAAAGGGGCTACGCAGAATGCTTATAATAAAAGATTATTTAAGTGATGCTATTTTCAAGGTGTAAGTCAATTGCCAGGTAATCGATATCGGGAATTTGGAATTGAGGCCAAATTACATTAAGTGAGGTAGGAATGTCTCAGTGGACAAAACTCTTGGTTTTTGTGTTATGTAGTATACCCTGAAAATTGGGAGAGGTTTTTAGGCGGGTCTCGGTACAGGATATATCGTGGATATCAGAAGTATTATAGGGCATGCTTAAACAAATGAGGATCTGTACATCTAATAGATGGGGACGAAAGTCGCTTTGACGTTATTGTTTCTTTGGGTACAAGTCAATAAAAACGTGTGGCCGAATACCAACGAAGATAATTTTGAGGAATATCTGCATATCATGTCCCTTTGTTAAGGAAGGATGTTTGGTATAAGAGGGTCTTATTTTTTTTTATAGGAGGGATTTTTTTGTGTAGGAGGGTTATTAAAAGTTGAATAAAAGCCTTCACATCCCTAGTCAATTCGAAAACATTAATCCGTCTTTCAGTGTACAAAGACTTGGCTTGCTGGTATTTGGTCTCGATTTTTTCGCCTTATAGAACCTTTAGACGTCCATAGATACAAGAAATATTCAATATCATGTGTTCTTGAGGTTCTTAACCCCTTTTTGGTTTACATCCATGCTAAAATTAAAGATATTCTTTTTCATAATAAGGATCCTGAAGATACCATGGACAGACAAAGTTACCAATGAAGAAGTACTGCGGAGGATGAACACAACTGAGGATTTGGTCAACATCGTAAAGAGCCGTAAGCTGCAGTACTTGGGACATATAATGAGAAATCAAGGCAGATACGAGCTACTTCAATGCATTTTGAAAGGTAAAATTGAAGGAAAAAGGGCCCAGGGCCCCATTTATTGCCATTTTAACGTATTCACACTTAAGTATCCTCTTCCATGGCAATCTGGAATATTTGAAAATTCTGCATATTTTTTATGCAGAAGATATAATCAGAAATATGTATTTATTATAGCAATGCGTTTTAATTACAGGATAAAGCTTTGAATATCATTCGATTACTATGTAATTTACAATATATCACACAAAGTTTCTAAGAATTTAACTATTATAAATCCCATAGCAATCCCGTTATATTAATAGTTATAAAATAAGTGATATTATTTAAAAAATGCTCAATCATCTGCGTTTTGCCGACGATATAGTACTTATTACCGAAGATCTGGGTAAAGCATAACAAATGGTACAAGAATTAGAAAACGTATCTTTAACAATAGGTCTAAAAATGAACATCAGTAAGACCAAATTTATGACAAATTTAGTTCCCTGCGAACACCTAATCATCCAAAATCAAGGGGTAGAATGGACAGAAAAGTACATATATCTTGGACATGAAATCAGAATAGGCAAGGACAACCAGACCTGCGAATTTCAAGGACGAATAACACTAGCTTGGGCAGAGTATGGTTCACTAAGAGACATCTTTAAGAGCAACATCCCAATAGCTATGAAACGGAAGACATTTGATCAATGCGTTCTTCCTATTATGACATACGGAGCAGAAACTTTCACGCTCACAAAAACAATAGCACTAAAAATGCAAGTGGTACAAAGGCGCATGGAAAGATCAATTCTCGGCGTGACAAAAAAAACAAAATAAGAAATCAAGACAAGGAAAAGAACAGGTATCAGTGATGTCATGGAGCATATAGCTAAGCTGAAATGGAATTGGGCAGGTCACATAGCAAGACTGAAAGACACAAGATGGACCAGAAAACTAATTAACTGGCACCCACGAGAAGACAAACGCAGCAGAGGACCACCATCAACACGCTGGATGGATGACATAAGACGAATATCCAAGAAATGACAACAAGAAGCACAGAACCGTGAAGAGTGACGAAAAATGGGAGAGACCTATATCCAGCAGTTTACAGAAGAGGTTGCATGATGATGATGATGATGATGATGATTTAAAAAATAGATAATAATAGATAATAAGAATTTCTTCATCACTAGTAAAATAGCAGATACGGAGCCCTACTAGTAAAATCCCTGCTAGTAAAATAGCAAATACAGCTTCATTATTAAACTTATCATTTAATAATTCAAGCAAATAATATGAATGAAAAAGTTATCGTTTTTAAGAGTGGTGCTTCTGCTTCGATAAAATTACAGACTGAAGGTACTCGTATTACAAATTAAATGGTTTTTATTCAATAATGCATAGAACAAATACTTTTTAACCTCAACTTGCTCAAAATATCTTAATAATAGCTTAATAATAAGAATGAATGTTAAGAAGGTTATATGCACTTAAGAGGTGCTTAACTAATTGAAATGTTACTCAATGAATAAATTGCATTGGCCATGACTTTTCATCGCATTTAACGTCTGCTAATTTTATTTTAAACTTATACTTAAAATATAATAGCGAGAAGATATAAGTAATATTTAGAGATGAACGAGAATGTAATATTAAAAAGAATAGCTAAAGTACCTGATGATTATAATAATTAAAAAAATTGTCCATAATAAGAGGATAAACGGGGGTTACGAATAACAAGCACAAATTTAACAAATTTAACAAAAAAAACCCCACTTGGTGGGATGGGTACCTGGCATGAAAACAAAAAAAACTTCTTTTCCTTCAGCTGCTCTGTCTGCTGCGAACGTTAGCTTTTGACATGGGAATTCTGATTCTACTTATAACATTTCTGAATAGTTCAACTGATGTGTGTCCGAATAATTTTCGCAGATTTTGGAGCCACGAGTGTCCTCTCCTGTCTTGCCCTCGCCTGCTATCTATTATTCCTTGGATAATCACTTGAATGCCACATATCTATCGTGTCTCAATATGTGGCCTAGATATTCAAGTTTTGTCTATTTAATGTGTGCTCACGAGTTCTTTCTCTTTTCTGATTCTGTGGATTACCTCTATGTTTGTGACACGTTCTGTCCAGGTTAGACGAAGAATAAATGATAAACAAAAAATCAAAATGTTAATAATCCTGACTTTATTTAGAAATGTCGATTCTAATTCGTAGAAATGAATTTGACAAATTCTTAGCCAGTGCAGCCAACTTACCAAATATAAAAGGCCACAAGAGATAGAGACTATATTGGAATGACATACATAAGTTGCTAGTATTTCCGTTTTGATTGTTTATGGTTTCGTTATTTACTTTGTAAATTAGCTCTGCAGGCCAAGTATGCCCATGGCTAATTATTTCCTTTACTTATTCGTTTTTTTCTTCATATTCTTCTTTCCCTGCTGCTATTTTCCATTTTTTTCTTGTAATAAATTACGTGCCTTCAATGGAGGTTTTGAATAATTTGTGCAAATTGAATGAGTTTTCGAGTTTATAGTGGGAGTGAATTGGGAGTTCAGTGAGTCGAGCCAATGAAGCGCAAAAATCCTTAACACTTCTTAATCCGCAGGAATAGAATCTATTTACATTCTTTTTACTGTTTGTTTTTATATATTATTTAAAATAGCTATAAAAAGCATGGAAAAATACGAGGAAATTTTCTTGCAAATTTATACCAAAAACGTTTTGTTTGAAACATAAACAAGCTGTTCATTTGAAGTTTATGGAAATGTGCAATTTTATATTATATTATGTGTGTATTTGCCACTATTTAACAGGGTGTTTTAAAAAGGTATGTCATAAATTAAAACAAGCATTCCGGGGACAAAAATAAATTGATTGAATTCAACTTACCTTAGTACAAAAGTGTACACAAAAAAAGTTACAGCCCTTTGAAGTTACAAAATAAAAATTGTTTTTTTGCGTTATCTCCTAAACTACTTGACATTTTGTAATAAAAATGGACACGTTACTTTCTTGTTCTGAAAATATTTTTCATACAAAGGAAACAACAACATCTAAGCGCACAGAAAAATTTTAAGGTGACAAGGTGACATTTTGAAACTAAGTATAACTTTCTGCAAGTCATTAGATACATAAAATTTTGAAATTAGTAACTTATGACACTTTAAATAATAGTGTTTTTTTAAATTCATCAGCATCAGCCGATTTGAGTCCACTGCTGAGAATACGACTTTCGTAAATAAGTGCATTGCATCCGATCTTAAGCACCCTGAGCCTGAATCCAGTTGTACCGGATGCGCCAGACTTTTTCCAGAGCCAAATTCAACAGTATACAGGAGGGAGGGTCTCCCTGGCACAGCCCCTTATTTGTTTTAAAAGGTTCAGATAGTTCGACCTGAATTCGTACTCTACATTTAACTTTTTCAAAAGTTAGATTTGTTAAATTTACCAACTCATTTGGTATTCCTAGCTCTTTCATTGCTTTGAACATTTCTCTCCTATTCACAGAGTCGTAAGCTGCTTTGTAGTCTATAAATATGTGATGAGTATCAGTACCATATTCCAGTGTTTTTCCCAAAATTTGTTTCAGGGTTGCAATCTGATGAATTGTCGATTTAGCACCTCTGAAATCACCCTGGTATTTTCCTACTGTCCGGTCTGCATACGGTTGCCTTGAAGCCTTCGAGATGTGGCTATACAGAAGAATTCTAAGGATATCATGGACGGACAAGATAACCCACGAGACTGTACTACGAAGAATGGGGAAAGAAAGAAGTGATGTATACGATTAAAAGGAGAAAGTTAGAATATCTCGGACACATAATGAGAAACGGCGCTAAATACAGATTACTGAAAATAATCCTTCAAGGCAAAGTATTCGGAAAGCGAGGAATTAGGAGAAGAAGAATATCACGGTTTAAACACCTGAGGAAATGGTTCTCCACAACAACTAATCTATTTAAAGCATCAGCATCATAAAATAATCATAGCCAGAATGATCGCCAATATTCGCAACGATTAGGCACCAAAACAGGAAGAATATGGTTGCCATAGGGTGACATAGAATTGTGGAAAATAGTTTATTCTCTGTATTTAGAAGTTTAATTCCTCTGTGATTAGAGCATTCAAATATATCTCCTTTTTTGTGTTAATAATTTTTTAAACTACCTAAATACAAACATCAATTAATTAATTTCTTGGCGAAAATAATACATAATTTCAAAATATCACCTTGTGCTATTCATAATACACTCTAAATAATAAAGTTTGTTAAGATCAGGTTATCTGTACATCTAAATTTATGTTTAGATGTACACACATTTCAATTTAAAAGTTAATATGTCCCAGCGTTTTTGTATAATTTTCTAAAATAAAAACATAAACAATTTTATTCCATAAGTGGTTTCCACAATTTAATTAATGAATGTAGAAAATACCAATTTTATATAGTAGCTTTACAAGAAACAAAACAGGACAAAACATATTGATCAAATAGCATAGGCGATATTAATGGTAAAATAAATAATAAAGAAGAAATTTATACAAGTACTTTGATATAGAACCAACCATTTGGAACTTTCCCGCTTTAAGCTTAAGAAATGTAGATTATTAGTTTATAAATTGTTTATTCGTTGTGACTGTAAACTAAAAATGATCTCAATAAAACCATCACTGTTTTTACTGTGACCCCTACATTTAAAAATTCATCGACCAAATATCAAAGTGGATCCATATCGACACAATGAAAAACCTGTGCATGCATATTTATTATGAACGTTTCTGGTAGGTAGCACAAAAACGAATGAATGATTCTCTTTTTGTACGTATACGGCAAGGTAAGGAGTTAAATAGCACTTGACGGAGACAATCGTAAGAGCTCTTCCGTTGAGACCACACGCATGTTGAAAACAGAACGCTGGATCCAGGTATTGCGCTAAATACTTGTTGGTAACTCATTGTGAATAGAGTTGGAACGATAATAGAAATAAGCCATTTTTGGAACAATATTATGATGAATATTTTTTACACGTGTATTTAATATAGAAATATTATAAAAAAAAATTACATCGTGGTGAAACTGAACAATAATAGTCTCTAGATAAAACTGTTGCCACAATGAAAATTTACTGATATTTTTAGGCAGATAGAAATGGAATGTTCATAAATCTTATTTTGGATTTTACGTATGTAAGATCGGGGGCAGTCTGCACAAGGAATTTCAATAAATAAATACAGATATTCAATAATAATTCAATAATAAACAATAAACTCTGTGTTGTTCATTTGGAATGCTGTTTTTGACTGACCGGATAAGAGATGAAATATTTTGTTAAGGGGTAAATATTCTCTTTATGCCCCTTTACATTACTTTTGTACCTATAGTACATCTTACAAAACAGGTGCAGTACGATTATGATACGATGTGCATACAGTTAATCTGGCATAGCAGTGATAGGCATTGGCGGATCCAAGGGGGGCGGTCACGGGGTCATGACCACCCAAAAAAAAAAAATTAAATATCTATCAAATAATCCTAAAAAAATAATTTAAAACCCATCAACCCTAAAAGCAAGAAGTCAAGAGTTGAAATTATTCAGACTCATTTATTCTAGGGGTAAGTGTAGAATTTAACGCAAGCCTTTTTAAATTGCTCTTTAAAAAAATCAACAATTCTAAATACAGTAATACCTCGACTAAGACTTCCACGAATTCAGAGTTACCCGATTTTCAAATTTTGTCAATTCGTCATTTGAGTGCCAGATAATCGTTCGATTATCGATGAGATAGAATTACCGCCCACGCATTATTGCTCATTCAATGTACATGACATGACTTTTCGGACGAAATCAGCACCTTTTTATTTTGTATTAGGTATTTCTTATCTTCAGTTTTGTCTACGAATTGGTTGTTTGTAATTTGAATATGCATTATAATTGTTGAGACTGTGTGCTACATTTTATAATTTATCTATAATAAATATTAGTGAATATTGTTGTTGCATTAGCTCTGTCTGATACGTTATGTAATCTGTGCCTTCTAAAGCAGAAATCTGAATTTGGTTTCGAAAATTAGTTTACGACTTTATTTATCCGATGTCGCTATTGCGTCCAGATCGAAGCCATTTTAGTGTTGCTTCTACTATAACAGGAAATATTGTTTTCACGGTCAGAGCGTTTGTGAATAGCCGCTCCGAAGATCCCTTTTAGGGTGAAATACGTATAAGCGGATACACAGATGCACTATACGTGAAATCAAATCTTAACTGTCTTTCCTTTTATAAAATTATATAATATTTACTTATCTTATTCTTATAGTATTTTTAATCACTGAACTTTTATTTACCACTCGTTGCCGGCTGTTGCTGACAATTCGTGAGAAAAATTTCAATACCGAATAAAAAAATATTTCACTCACTTATAGCCTAATATGCCTAATTATAAAAATAACTATTCCTTAATTATATTATGTTTTTTGTTGAATAAATTAATTTAAATAAAATGCTGTTTACACTTATTCTTAAGGTTTCTTCTTCATTACGGAAGGGTGGCTATAACTACAGCAAATTGATCTGTATCTTGAGCTGTTCTTAATATCGAATGTGTGTTTTTGCCTGTCTCTTATATTCTTCAGCCAGGAGTATTTTTTTTTTCTTCCTGGACCTCTTTTATCTTCTACTTTCTCTTCCAGTATGAGTCGTAGAAAGTTATATTTTTCTTCTCTGTAAATATGTAATAGATAACTCGTTTTTCTGTTGTTTACAATATTTAGGAGTTCTCTCTCAGTCCTCATTCTTCTCAGCACCTCGTTATTGGTCACGTGCTCTGTCCACGAAATCTTCAGCATTCTTCGAAAAACACATTTCAAAGGCTTCTATACGCTTCATACTTGTAATTCCGAGAGTCCATGTTTCCACTCCGTATAGCAATAAGGAATAAATGATTGTTTTTACAAATTAATATCGGATATAACGATAAGATAGAGTTTATTAGGAATGTTAAATGCATTCATTAATGTTTACATTTACATTGAGTTATTGCATTTAAATTACTTAACTTTGGTTTGTACGTATTTATCCTTGGTTTGTTCTTGATTTTGTAGCTATAGGATAGGTGGGTTTAAATTAATTGTCTTTAAAATACCTAACTTAAATTGACAGTTCTTGATTTATCAGTATTTATATTTTAATAACTTTCCTTTGGTTTAATAGTCTTATACACTTGATTTTACTGTCATAGAGTATATGGGTTTAAATTATTTTTTTTTGTTTAAGCTTCTTTGCACCCGTAGGGTATTTGGGTTTTAATAACTTCTCATTGGTTTAATATATCGCTTAAAATAATTATTGAGAAAATGGTTCCCTTACATGAGGCACAAATCATAGCAATTGTAAAGGTGCAAAAATCTAAATCCTATATCAAAATCTAAATCCTGTATCAAAATCACCCCCAAGACCCATGACCTCCCCTAACAAAAATTTCTGGATCCGCTACTGGTGATAGGTCTGCGCTTGATAAGGTCATATTACTGTCCTAATATACTACGTTCTAGTGGGCAAAAGACTTAAATGTGCCCAAATTTTTTGAAACAAATCATTATTTGTTTTTTAACATGTACGTACTCACTTAGCAAGCGAACAATTTTGTTCCCATCTCTACCAAAACTTTAAAATCAAGTGTCAAAAGGGAAGTGGGTTATATGGTATATTGTAACAGTTCGAGGAATTTCCAGTGTTTTTCCTAAAAGAACCTTTCCTCTAAAACGTTGTTTCTTATATCTACCTGAATAGTTTTACATCAAAATATTTATAAACGTGACTGGCTAGTATATTTACACAATGGTGCCAAATTTAATCTTGTAAAACCAATTCAAATAGATTTTTGTTCGTTTTTATCTATTATTATAGTTTTCTATTTTTGCGAGTAATCACACATCCATTTTAAAATAAGTATGTAATAATAATTAAAAAAAAACTAAAATTGATTTTCCACAAGACCTGTAAATATCCAGAAATGAGTAGACAAAGTTTTGTTCTCTCATAATACAAAAGCGATATTTTTTAGTGATTTGTTTCCCTTAACGATCCATATTCGAAAAAATAAAATAGAATCCTGGAACTTGGTAAGCTGAATAAACAGGAACAATTATCAAAATAGAACAAACATATTGCCAAAAAATCACAATCCTATTTTAAGTTCGTTTTCATTTTTTAACGCTTGAATTTTTAGTTCAGCCTTGTTTTTTATAACTCACGGACAATGCTGTTTAAGTTGATTCTTTTTAAATTTTTATACTGAAACTTTAAGTCGTTATTAATTACTATTATAAACAAATTAGCTACGAATTAAAAAAAATCCTCACTTTTCCATCATCAGTACAGTTACCAGGTATACATGAGTAAAGCCACCAAATATGTAGGTAAAAACCTCTTAAATTATATTAGATTTGTTATTTATTACATATTTGCTGATAAATTCGTATAATGTTAAAGTTTTAAACAGATTTGCCTGCAGAAACATTGCCATGCAGTGAATGTTGGGGGCGAGACTCCCAATTGGGGCTGCTGGTCCTGGATATGTACTGGCCCTCTATGTAAAAGATTAAATCTTTTAGCAAAAGCTGCTATCGCTTTGTTGAATTAAATGGTCAAAGATATGGCCTAGGAGGACAAATTCGTTAAACTTCCCGTGCTCGAATCGGTATTAATAGAGTGTTATAATACGATATGAATGACTTATTTCAGTATCCCTGCTTCATCAAACAGTCGGGCTGATACAAATTCAAACTCAAAAAGTCCAACGAATGTCTCCTAAAACTTGACTACTGCAGTGGTTAGCGTACAGAGTTACCACTTGTTTTGGTGGTCATGAACGAGAACGATTTAATAATATCGTTTTCTGTCCTCTGGACTATACGAAATGTGTAAAAGATTAAATCTTTTAATTTCAGGAGACATTCGTTGGACTTTCCGAGTTTGAATTTCTATCAGCCCGAGTGTCTGATGAAGGAGGGATGCTGAAATGAGTCATACCACTCTATTGATCCCGATTCGAGCACGGAAGTTTAACAAAATTGTCCTTCTAGGCCATATATTTGGCTATTTAGATAGAAGGTGCAGATAGAAGGAGCAGAATGTGGAACGGACCATAAACTACTGACAGCAAAAATGGGCATTAATTGGAAACATAACAAGACCCCCTCTACAGAAGAACCGTTGAATACTATAAGGGAAAAACAATACAAAATAGAACTACTCCAAGAACAATCAATAAGAGAACTATACCAACATATACCAACAACGTCTAGACCAAAAATTAATAGAATTTAGATACGGCAACATCGAAGAAATATACGAGCATATAAAGGCGAGTATAAAACAAGCAGCATTCGAAGCCCTTGGAGAAAAATAACATATAACAAATAAACAGCACTATTATGAAGTAAATGAACCAACAAAAAGGATAATTGAAGAAAAAAAGCAACTATACAGAAAATGGCTGACTACAAACAACGATGAAGTTTATAAAGAATATAGAGAAAAAGATAGAGAAGTGAAAAAACAAATAACACAACAAAATAATGAAGAATGGGAAAGAACCTGCTTAAATATTGAAACATACATAGGAGGTACAAAAACTTCGGAGTCATGGAAAGTACTGAGAGGATTGAAACAAAACTCAAAAGAAAAAATGAAATTGGGAAATATACAGGACAAAGAATGGAAGGACTATTACAAGAAACTGTTAACAGAGCAAAGACCACAATTTATTGGAAAAGAAAACAGGCGAAGACGAAGCAGATCCCTACAACAAGAAATAGAAATAACAAATAGGGAAATGAGAACGGCCATAAAAGCAATCAAAAATAAGAAAGCACCGGGACCTGGAGGCATCTCACCTGAGCTTATAAAATACGGATCAAAAAAATTACACCGGATGATACAATGGATATTTCAGAAAGCCATAAATGGAGAACAGCTCCCAAAGGAATGGACGGAAGCATATATGACATATATATTTAAGAAAGGAGATAGAAAACGATGCGAAAACTACATACCTCTATAGACTAAATCTATCCGAATCAGAAATTTGTGATTGCAATGGTTATGTTGATGATATTAATCATTGGCTGTTTGGATGCAAGCATAACGATGATGCAATTAAGTATTTGATGCACACTCTGACTCAAGAACAAATACCTTTACCACAAAATCAAACTTCTCTCTTATACTTGTCTCGAAGAAACTGTAAAATACAACAAATTATTTGGGAATTTTTAAAAAGGACTAAGAGAAAAATCTAACTTGTATGAATGAGTCGGCTTGAATGTGTTTAGCAATTATTATTTTTCATGTTTATTCTTATGTAATATTAAGTAACTCCCTGTAAAATATGAAAATTGTTATTTAAAAAATGAAAAGAAAAAAATATGTATATAAACAGAAAAAAATAATTAAAAAAAAAGAAAAAAAAAGGAAAAAATAGAAAAAAAAATATATATAAAAAAAATTAAAAAACATGTAAAAATAAAATATTTAAAAAAAAGTCGAATAAAAAAAAACATTTAAAAAAGAAAAAAAAAACAATCACAAATAAGGCCTAAACCTCCGAGGTGTTGAACCGGGTTTATGTCTTAGCGCTGTGAAAAAAGATTACTATTTATTAGTATTTAGTATTAGTATTTAGTATTAGCATTTATTATTATTTGTATATTTCTTATTTAAGTTGGTTAGGGTCCTGAATGAAGAGTATAAATAGAGGTCAATTTAATGTTTCCACTTCCTTTTTGTATTTTTTTTTATTTTTATTTAACAATACCTATATATGTATGTGCGTGCATAAGTGTGTATATGTGCGCATATGTATATAGTATCCGTATATTTAATATTGTAGCAAATAGTATTTATTATATATCGTGGCTGAATGGATCAATAATCCAAAGCCATTAAAAAAAAATAATATTTTACGGAGTACGGCATAAACATCGACTCTTTCAAAACTTTTGGATAATGCTTTTGAACTCAGTTCAAAAGAACTGAACTAAACAGAAGAAATTTGATTAGTCGGTTAGAAAAGTTTGGCAAGCAGCCAATGGCTGTTCAGAAATTCATTAAACGAAAATTTATGCCCAGTTAGATTATTTTTGAAATTAAATGGTAGAAAGGAGACCAAAGATTTTATTAGACAGACTTTTTCTTACCGTTCACCCCAACTGGAAGGATGGATCTTGGTTCAAAAACTGTCCACTTGGAATCAAGACCGTATCTAAGTGGACAAAAATGTTAGCTGAAAAAATTGGAATAGACACAAAAAAACATAAAATAACAAACCATTCTCATCGATCTTCAGCTGTGTCAGCCTTGTTCAAGCAAGGTGTTTCTGAACAGGAGTTAAATAAATTAACAGGTCACTCAAATGCAAGTTCTCTAAAAAGATATCTGCAGCTGGATTTCAGTCACCACCAGAAGTTGATCGTAAATCTCAGAACAATAAATTAAGCTAGACCTTCGAGTTCCCAAATGCTACAGGTCAATAATACACAAAATCATGCTTTGGTAGAAAAGAATGGGCAAGCTACTATAGCTTATAATAATTGTACATTTAAAATTGTTAACAAATAAATAAAGATTATGTTTCGTTGATATGGTGCATTAATTGTCGCGTGAAATAGTTTTGTCGAATATCATTCGAGAGAAAATTATTTACCGACAAAATTTTCTTCTGGTTTTATTTAAGTTTGTTGCCTTTTGGCAATTTTAGCTTGTGAAATTTTGACAAAATCACTCGACTAACGTCTCGTGATTTAACTGTCAAAATTTGATTCGCAAAAATTGCCAGGCAACAAAAATTCATACCAGATACCAGTCGAAAATATTCCCGGCAAAAGTTTATCTCTTATGATATTACAAACGAAAAAAAAATTTCCTTTCAATGTGCCTTTAAAAATCAATGATACAATTCAATCACTGTCTTAATTTATCTAAAGGGATACTGGTAACTATAAGGTACAACAGAAATTACAGGAATAAGTTTGCATGATTTTTGGGAGCCTATTTACTTGAGACCTCATTTATGTGTATTTGATAATGCTGTACATTTTCCAAATCGATATAAAAGGCCAAAAAGCGTTATCTGATACCTTTACTTTTCGCATTTCCCACTGTTATATTCTCCTACAACTTACTATAAAAATATGGGGATTATCTCTCCCTTCGCTAATTTAACGTTGTGTTATTTTTAGTTCGTCGTAAGTGTTGTGAATCTATCTCTTATCATCCCTGTTTACATAAGCTTAGTCACTGTTTCACTGTAGTCTGCATAGGGTTTGTTAGCAGCGGTACAGAGCACGGGTCGAGTAATGAAAAGGGGAAAATTGGACGTATATACCACGGCACCATCGTGCCGTATATAGTTTAACCATCCACATTATTTCGAGCGCAGTCGGTTTTCCGCAACCTAATGAATTCCGAATGCGGAATATTTTTAACGGGTTTGTTCTCCGGAAATTGTGTATAGCTTGTAGGAAATATGGAAACTTCGTTATTGCAAATCTCTAGGGCAATTAATCCGGAATTTCTCAAAACGTCATGTTTTCTAAATTGTTAGATAATGGGTGTCTATTAGAGCTTGTGTTTAATTACTACAAGGTGACCATAATAACTAGTTGTAACGAATAATCGTAACCGCAACATTCTTCCATTAATGGATAAAATATTTAAAGAAAACGGTAAAATATATTCCAATAATATTTTTATTAGCAGTGGCGGACTAAGACTAAAGCGGACCCTAGGCAACATTGTAATTTCGGGCCTATTTTCCATTTATGACACATATTTTGCGTTTGGTAGTTTAGTTTTAAAGCATATAGTATGTAGTTTCATTTAATTATCGGATTTCAAGAAAAACGTGTACGAAAATTTAGTTTATTAAAACAAACAAGAATACTTAAAATAAATATACCCAGATTGGTTAGTTATATTACCATTTTTCTCACTTTTAATTCTGCCAAGCCGTTAAATATACATACAGCTCAACAGGCCCTAGAGGCCCATGGCTATCCCGTCAATTAGTTTTACATAATTAATACAGTTATCATGTAATAACTCTTTTTAGATAAAGTAATAATAAAACAAGATCGAGAACGATATCTGCAAATCGTCATGGAAGCTACCCACGCCTAAAACTTGGGCACGGTACTCAAAGAAGAAGAATGATAAAACTATTTAATTTTTGTGTTTACCTAATACGATTTTAATTTTTTTTTTATTCTGGCCATTACTAAGATTATTACCTTTCACTGCTTGTATTGCTTATGGGAAGGGTTAAATAAATGATCAGAATTGTGTTTAAAACTGGGAATGTTGCAATATTATTTTCCTGAATAAATGACTACAAGGATACAGTAAATAGTTAAATTGTAATAATTTATTTTTCAGTTCTACTAGGTTTAAATCTTGTTCATATAATTTTAAGCCCTCTATTGAATAGTCTCTAACATCATCATCATCATTCTGGCTTTACAACCCTACGTAGGTCCTAACCTCCTTAAGAATTTCTCTCCAACGTCGTCCCTATCCATCGCCTTCCTCCACCTAGCACGTATTCCCATATTTCTCATGTCTTCATCGATTTTATCAAGGAACCTTGTTCTAGGTCTTCCTCTTCTTCTCTGACCAATCGGTATATCAAGAAGCGTTTTTCTAGCTGGGTTAGTTTGTTCCATCCGCATTACATGCCCTATCCACCTCAGACATCCTATCTTAATATGTTTTACGATATCAGGTTCCTGATATATTCTATAAAGTTCGAAGTCATATCGTCTTCTCCACACTCCATTGTCATTCACTGTTCCATAAATTCGTCTTAGTACGTTTCTTTCGGAACATCCTAACATGTTTTCATTATTTTTTGTTAGAGTCCAGGTCTCTGAACGATATGTTAGTACTGGGCGTATTATTGTTTTGTAAGATTTAAGGAGGAGATTGGGCCCAAAATAGCATCTGTTGGCCGCGAAAATTCATATATTTTCAGTTTTAGAGCGCTCCCATCTATACAAATTCGTTCACTGCTTCGATGACGTCGTTTTGTATAACAAGTGGTCGTAGTATTTGTGGTTGCGTGCTTATTTTCATATACTTCGTTTTGTTGGTGTTTATTATTAAACCCATCTTTGTAGATGTTTCTTTTAATGCTGCAAACGCCTCTCGTACAGCATTTTCTGTTCTCCCAACAATATTGATATCATCAGCATAGGCCAGTAATTGCACTGATTTATTATATATTGAACCAGTGGTTTTGATTTGTAACATAGGTATTACTTTTTCCAGAGCCAGATTGAACAGTATAAAGGAGAGAGGACCCCCTCGCGCAGCACCGTTATAGGTGTTTGCCATTGCAAAATTTTTGTAATGCATTCCACGTATGTGTAGAACTTGAAAAAAATACGTGCAATTCTTCAACGATAGTGAAAAAAGTGCAAATTTTCATTTTCCATTAAAATTTCGATAGCAGCGTTTCCAATTAAATTTAAGAATGATTGGTGCATGGTATGAAATGGGAAAAAAAATATAATTTTATTCTAGATTAGAGTTCCGACATATTCACCGCATTATCATAACGCTCATGTTAGTGATGGAGTTAATGCGGTAACTGGAGTTTTCATTCTCTGAAAATTTTTTATGTACATTTTTCCATTCATGGTAAGCACGGGAACGCCCGTCCAACCTTGACGACTTTCAATCAACGATTTGATATCATTTAGACACGTTTTAGCAATAATTATAAATATTACGTTTTTCTGTTAAATAAAATCAAAAATTAATTTTAAAAATTCAAAACCATATTTTCTGGCACCAAAAATTACGAGCGCTAGGCACGTGCGGACGTGTACGAACTCATCACTATATAGCCCCCCATAAAATTATTAGACCCTCGGAGATATAGTAAACTGATCACCGGCATCCTTTGGAGATTGGTAAACTCCTCACCGCAGATAGGTAAACTCATCACCGGGATTTTTGCCTGGTTTCTAATGCGAAAGATTGCCTCTTACCTGTTATACTTCTCGTTTATGTAATAATTTAATAAATTGAGAAATTATTTTAAGCACGTTGCTTTAAAATTTAACTGAGATATTAATATGTCTCACGGTGTGACCTATTAGACGTATCTGCCAATTTAAATGGTTTTGAGATCTAAAAATTTAGTTGCAAAGGATTTCGATAGTGAACTTTAAAATGAAAATATTTGTCAATATGTGCTATTTTTGTTTATATCGGAGGTAGTCCTTAACTTCGTTATTTGATTTTCATTGCATTTTATATTTCTTATTGAATTCTTGAGATAATTTGTTAAGCATACATTCGGTCTAAAACTTACCGTTTTGGCGTTATTTGACTATCTTAAAAATAATAGACGATTTTGGACAGTTAGTAAATATAAAATATCTAAAAAATAGGAAAAGCTGAAAACTTGAGTGTGCTATTAGTGCATAGAAGTCGAAGTAAAATTTAATTTTTGACACGTGCAAAGCTTTACATTTTATGGCATCATTTGGGGAAATTTTTAAATTTAAAGTAATTAGCAATGCATTTATTGTGACAGAATGCATCAAAATGCTTAAGTACAGTTTCCTGTACTTTATCTTTTAATGACTTGTACAAAGATCCCACAACTTTTAAAAGCAATTTTTTTACATTTTTTGGTTAGTTTTCGCCATTATTTGTAGGAGTCAGATGAATTGTTCATTCGGCTTAAAGAACTTAATTACGCTGATTTTTTTCTGTTTGATTAGGATGATTCGCGAAAACCAATGCGAAACAACTAAACAAAAATGGTATAAAATTTCTACTCACCAGTTGTATGACATTTAGCCTTACACCCTTTCGTCGCACAAGTCCACAAAAGGCAATTAGATTTTTTTAGAGTCTTTCGCAATTGAAATTTGAAATTATTGATAACCATAATTTTTTGTCCGCGTTCGCTCAGAACGTAATCAATTAGCAGTTCACTATCCATGTTGAAGAAACAAGGGCAAATGAAGAGAAATTTTTCTTTTCGCATGATTTTAGGTAGCTATTAATAGAATTTTGTGGAATTCTAAAATAAGAACCAATAAATTGCAGTTGCAGTTAAGACATCTGGATTTGTATTATTCTGTGAAATTACCAGAAACTAGCCGTTTGCAAGGATTTTATGATCTATACCTGATCCGGGGTACAGGTAGGCCAGTGATCAGTTTACCAATCTCTTAGGGTCTATTTTGAAAACCCTACTTTTATGGCGGTGATGAGTTTGTAGTATGTACGAGGGTATTTATGGTAATTGGTGATGAGTTTACGTGTACCCGCACGGGCCTAGGTTGCCTAGGCCTTAGTCCGCCCCTGTTTATTAGCGTGTTACTTAAGAAATGGTTAACTACAAACACAATATAAATTAAACTTTTTGTTAATTGACGGAGGCAAGTACCATACTGTTAAAACTTATAAATTAAACGCACCAGTTGAGTATACAGTTAAAACTTACTTTATTTAAAATAAGTGAATACAACTGATAGTTTACATTGTACCAATCTTAACTTTCTGTAAATGACATATGGTGTTAATATTTAAATTTTGTTTAGTTGATATCAATATTTTAACACCCCCACTTACTAATAAAACAAAATTTATAAGTTACCTAACAGTTTCAATCTGTACAGCTTTTCAACAACTAGACCTTTAATCATTTCATCAGCTGGCATAACATCACAGTAGGCATATATTTTACATTAATAATTGTATCAGATATTAGGTCTTTCAAAAAATAATATCTTACATTAACATGCTTACTTATTTTATGATAAATTGGATTTGCTGATAGGTTTAATGCACTTTGATTCTCATTAAATAAAGAAATACATTCAGTTTTTTCAATTAAATCACTTAGCAAACCTCTAAGAAAAACGGCCTCTTCAGCAGCCTCTGACAAAGCCACATATTCTGCCTCGCAGCTAGATAAAGCTACCGTTTATTGTTTTGCAATTTATTAAGATATTGCAGAGCCACAAAGCTTAAATACATATCCAGTAAATAATCTACGATCTAAGATATTGCTTGAACAACGGCATCTACAAAACCTTGCAAGTCTGAATCATCTTTTGAGTAAATCAGGGAATAATGGTATCTTTTAAATACCTTAATACTCTTTTTGTACATTTCCAACGAGACTCATTATATACATTGTTAAATTGGCTCAAGAAACTGATTATAAATGATATATCTGGTATGGTTAAAACAGATAAATAGATCAAACTATCAATTAGCCTCTGATAAGGAAATTGAACTCTAATACAATTGTTACTATCATCAATTGTTAAAGATAACTTTGGTTCAATTGGAGTTTTATCTCCTTTGGCATCACTCATGTTAAATCTCTTTAACAACTGAATAATATAGTAGAACAATCTGATTCAAAGCAATATAACCTTTATTTGGATCAAAATCTATTTGCATACCTAAACATTCCTTAGTTCTACCCAAATCTTTAATAACAAATTTACTTTTCAGCTCATTTTTTAGTCTACTTGTTTCCCTTTCATCATTTCAATACCCAAAAAAATCATTCATATATACTGCTAAGACCGTAATTTTATTATTTTCTCTTTTTATATAGATACAAGGTTCATATTTTGATTTCTTATAATTAATATTTTCCAAAACCTTATTTACTTCCTAATTCCAGGCCCTAGAACTGTTTAAAGGCATTTGTTAGTTACTAAATCCAAACTCTCTGGTGATTGCATGTATATTTTCTCTATCAAATGACCATTTAGACATGCTGTTTTAACATCTAGTAATATCCAAACTTAATTTTATAGAAAATGAAAAAAACAACCTTAAAGAAGAATGTCTTATTACTGGCGCAAAAGTTTATGTGTAGTCTATAATATATTCTCTTTGATGAAAACCCCAAGCTACTAGTCTTGCACGATGTGTAATTTTATTTTCACTGTTACACTTTAACTTAAACAACCAATTTCCCCAGTCACATTCAGTCTATCCACTACTCCATCTTTCATTTTATTTAAATAAACACTGTTTATATGGACAAACCTTCTATGCCATGTTTCGCCATTGACAAATAAACAATTTTCAAAATCTGTATTAACCTTAATGTTCAATTTTTACACATCATTTATCAAGCTTTTGCGATTAGTTCAGATTTTTTGTTAAATATTTTGCAACGATGATTTTCAAATTTAACTAAATTCCCATTTTCTATTAGTTTGCTAACAGATAAAAGGTTAGTTGTAGGTTCTGGAACACAATGAGCATTTTGAACTACCATATTAAAATGATGACCATTTGTCTTTTTACTCCTATGATTGTCCCTCCCGGGTATACATAAAATCATCACCAATTACCATAAATACCCTCGTACATAGTATAAACTCATCACCGCCATAAAAGTAAGGATTTTTAAATAGACCCCGAGAGATTGGTAAACTCAACACTGGCCTACCTGCACCCCGTGGCAGGTATATATCATAAACCTCTTGCAAACCGCTAAGATTTGGTAATTTGACAGAATAAATCTAAAATAAGTGTATTAAATGCAAATTGTAATTAATTGGTTTTTATTTGGGAATTCCGCAAAATTCTATTGATAGCTACCTAAACCTATACGCCTAGAAAAATTTGTCTTTATTTGCCCTTGTTTCTTTAACATGGATAGTGAGCTGCTCATTACGTTTTGAGCCAACGAGGACGAAAAATGATAGATATCAATAATTTCAAATTTCAATTGTGAAAGACTCTAAAATCGAATTGCTTTTGTGGACAATTGCAACGAGAATAAGACAATTAATATTTATAAAACTGTTAGATACAATGCATACCAAAGTATGCATAAAAAGTACAGTAATAATAATCAGTGTGAATTGGTGTAATATTGAACATGGTGTTCTATGAAAAACTACCTAAATCATGCGACATGTAGGACAGACACGAATTGAGGACAAAAATGAAATTTTAAGTAAGGGTTTACTTTTATACCTGAAAAAATCGCACGAATTGAGGACCAAGACTTCAAGAAGGTATAAAATATTATTAAAAGTACGAATCCCAATAATCGTAGATATTTATTGCCTATTTAAGAAACAATATTGTACTGAGTTTATTAGTCTAATTTATTAACTTTATTTATAATAAAATTATTCTAACACTTAGTTTATTTAAGTCTTTATTTAATTTATATATACAATTTCCTTACACTTATCACAACTACTTTAATTTATGTTATTTATTTACAATATTTATTTCCGCGTTACAATTTGAAAAACTCGAAGCGATATACTTTTCAGACAAACTCACACAATGAAAGTTCCGCTATATATATATATCAAAACAGCCGTTAGCCTGAAATCTCTCGAAGCCCATGGATGTTGACCTGTGTTGACCCTTGAATTGTCTCGAAGCTTGTTTGATCTTCGGTCGCCAACGAATTTATTTGACCCTTTTCTGGAGAATTCCAATCGCAGGTATAAGAGGGGACCCATTTGAATATTACCTGCTAAAAAATACTTGTTAGAAAAATATGTTTACAGTTAAATATGAATCATAATTTTATCCTAACAATATTTTAAACATAAAAGCGTTACACATATTTACATTTAATCTTCTTCTTCTTCTAATGGCGCTACAACCCTTTGTGAGTCTTGGCCTGCTTAACAATGTTCTTCCATTCTGCCCTGTCGGATACTTTCCTTCGCCACTGCCTGATATTCATGGTTTTAAGATCCCTCTCTACGTCGTCTATCCAACTTTTACCTTCTTCCTTCCTTCCTCTTGTTCTGTTTTCTTGGTTGGCAAACGCGGTTGGATTTGACGTCTCTTGTAATACATATTATTTCTTACGTAGTTAATGTCTTTTCTTGTCAAATAATTCATAGTATCACTGTTTTCCCTTATTCCTAACCTAACCTAATCAATTTAACCTAACCTAACCTAGCGTAAACAATTTTGCGTTACATTTATTTACCGTACATGTCCAAAACTTTTCACCACTTTTAAGTACTTTTTTTTTCACGATACTTATAATAATCCAACACAAGTAACGAGTTTCCCTTTTCACTTAAGATCATTTTAATTTCACCGATTTTGACTACCTTTCAAGACAGCTCAAAATAGACTAAATCTAAAATAATATTTTATTATTAAATATTTCCTTACTCATTAAAATCTCGTTCGGTTCGTAATTCGGTGCACTTATTTTGGCTGTACAGGTAGCGGTCCTCTTCGAGAACACCGGATATGTAACATCTCGTATAACCGAAAATAATTTTTGGTGATCGACCACTTAATTCTAGAGAGCTTCGCTATGTTTCTTACTTGACACAATTTCCATGTTTAGTGAACGCTGGTAGAGTGAAACACCCTGCATATTTAGAAGTTTAAATCTAAACACGTATGTATGTCAATATTGTTCTTTAAAGTTTGTTAAGAAATACTCTACATTTCTCTTGCTAGATATTTTTAATAAAAATTCAAAGTGCCAGAATTGGAAAATCATTTAGTATAAATAACTAATTTCTGTGTAGAATTGCAATTGTAGTCTTATAATAAGTTTTGCAATACCAGCTGAAGATCCAACTATTTTTTATAATTCAATCAAGTAATTTTTCACGTGAAACGTAAAAATATGCAAAGAACTTATTAAAATTTTAAAACTTATTTTATGTAATAAGTATTATAAGTTAAGAACTATTTCCGATATCTCAAAACCGCTTAGATTGGCTGGTACGTCGAATAGGCCATACCGTAAAAAACGATATTAATATCTATTTTAAAGCAATTTACTTAAAATAATTTCTGAATTTAATAAATTACCACATAAACGAGAAGTGTAATTGGTAACAGGCAATCTTTCATATTAGAGACCAGCGCCTTGGAGCAAAAATGCTGTTGATGAGTTTACCTATCTGCGGTGATGAGTTTACCTATCTCCAAAGGATTCCGGTGATCAGTTTACTATATCTCGGAGGGTCTAATAATTTTATGGGGGGTTATAAAGTGATGAGTTCGTACACGTCCGTTTTCCCTAAATATAAAAACTGTACGGCTATTGTAAAAGTGAGATTTAATATATTCAACAAAATATGGCATTATGCAATGAGTAGAAATTATAATTTAGTCTTTTAAGATCGGCGTCAGTAATTAATATTGAAAAAAATATAATAATTAATTTTATCCGCCATTATCAATTTTATAGTATACGTTAATGATAAATGATAACACGTAACGCATTAAACCGATAAGTCTAATCGCTACAGTTAAGGCTTCTGATATTTTTACAAATGACAAATTAATTAAATTAATATTTAATAATGATTAATTAAAATAAAAAAACAAAATTTATTTATATAATTCTAAATAATCGTCTGTATTTAATAATTATAGCTAGGCTTCCCATTTAACAATTTCTTTCCAAGTTTTTACATAACCCTAGCAAGGTGCATTTCGGCACACGCATCCCTTCAATATATTACCCAATTATTACGGCATCCTCGTGATCGCTGACATTTTTGTTATCAACTGATAGTGAATTACTTTTTCGTTAAGTCATCGACCAATTATTTTATTGACGTGCACCTGGTTTAACTGCTCTTCTACTTGATTGTCACTTTCATAGGGGATTTCCACTAAAATCATCCGTTTTAGGCCAGTTTTATATGATATATTGAGACAGAATCTAAACAAATTATGTGTTTGCTAATTCGGCGATTACCGGCGATTTGAATGTGAGTTACGCGCGCGAAATCAATTTTTTAAATAAAAGTTGTATCAATTAGAAGGTAAAAATTAGATATCTGTTGATCAAAGTGCTACATATGGTCCATCTTGCTTTATGGCATGGAAACGTGGACTTTGAAAAAAACATCTAACAAAAAACTTGAAGCATTTGAAATGTGGTCATTGAGAAGAATGATGCGCATACCTTGGGTGGATAGAGTTCGAAACGATGACGTCCTTAAGAGAGCCGGCGTGGAAAGAGAACTCTTTGAATTAATTAAAAAACGCAAGATTGGTTACCTTGGGCACATATTGAGAGGAGCAAAATATGAAATACCACAGTTAATCCTACAAGGGAAGATCGAAGGTAGGAGAGCAGCCGGCCGCAAACAATTATCCTGGTTAAGGAATATTAAAGAATGGACAGGAATACACAATACAGGCGAGCTGTGTCACGCCGCCAAGAACAGAATTCTAGTAATGAGATAGTCGCCTACGCACTTTGGTGTATGGCATGTTAAGAAGAAGAAGTTGATCAAATTGCCCTATAGACAAAAATGAAAATACGGTTTGAAGATGAAGAGCGCAGCTTTCGTATGAAATTTATGCATTTTTCTGCAAAGGATGTCAGTCTTTATAAAGTTGTTTAAATAAATAAACATTGACCGATTTTTTACGATTCTCAAGAAATCAATAAAATTTATTACTTCTACTGAATGGTCACTAAAAAGTTTCCATTTTTAGAGCTTAATCTTGCAAGCATGAAATTTAAATTTTGAGTTTTGGTAACAAATATGAGGCATTTGAAATATGCCTAACAAACGCTAAATTTAAACTTTCACAATAAAACAATCTAAAACGTTTAAAACTGATTTTTTTCGATTACACAAGTACGTTTCTCGAAACTACACAGCTTCAGCTACAAATTTCATCCAATGTCGTCTTCGTGGAGACATTTCCCATGACGTGAAATTGTTTGTAATGTGAGAGTTTAATGCAGTTTAATGTGTAATGCGTTTTTAGGCATATGTCAAATGTCTCATATTTGTGCCAAAACTCAAAATCAAAATTTTTTCTAATATGTTTTGAAGATTAGCTACTAACGATAGAAATTCCATAGTGACCGGTCAATGGAAGTGAAAAATGCAATAATTCCATACAAAAGCTGCACTCTCTATCTTCATAACGCATTTTGATTTCTGTTAGAACCCTTTGATCAAAAGATATCGTATTATTATTATAGGGTTAATACAACTTCTATTTAAAATTGATTTCACGCGCGTAACTGACATTTGAAATCGTCGGCTGCTTCAAGCGTTCTTTCTGAGAGAACGGACACATTTTTTTCTATGACGTACAGATTCTTGGTAAATCAATTGTGTCCGTTCTTCCTCCCTGCTAGGGGATTTTGGGTGAAAGCCGGTGAGTAGGTGTGACAAACTTCGTTGTATATTTTTGAGGTCCCAAAATTGACATTATCAACAAAATTCAGTTTGTTCGTCTCGTTTTTAGATGTCAAATATCTGACGACTGGACTATACAGAATTATAGATACTTACGTATTTATTCCAGTTGTGGGAAATTTCGTTTTCATTCATTATTTGATTCATTAAGGTATGAAAGATATTGGTGATGATACTTCTCCAATTTTCCTTAGAAATATTCAGACACTTTATTATTGTTGATGGTTTTTTATTTTTTTTTAGATTCAGATTTTCAGTCTCAGAGTTTATGTTTGTATCTTAGCCTCTAAACAGCTTAATTCTTTCTGACTTTAAATCGACTCATTATAGCGGTATTGGTTAAGTAAGTCGTAAACGAACTACGTAACCGAACAAGCAAGTATATCTGAGTAGAGTAGTAATAAATTACAGTACTATGTGTATTTTGTTTCATTGTAATTCCTTATAAAGTTTAGTTTCAGTCAATCCAATCTTTTTTTTAAATACTGGAGTGAAAAAGTCAAGAAACAGTGTATAAATGGAATTAGGTCAGTTTTTAGCATGTAGAAATCTTCGTATTTTCCTCACACAGTTTTATCTTGTTTTCCGAAAGTTTTAGTTTTGTGACTTATGGAGTTTCTCGAATAAGTGATTCAACTAATGTTTGCTGTATTTGTATACTACCCCACATATTCATTTTTGTCACTTAGTTCGATTTGACCTTCATGTTTAATTTTATCCACTTCAAATTCTAAATTTTAAATTGGTCTAAGTTGTTGTCAATGTAATGTATACCTCTTTAGGACTGTTGGACATAACATAAAGCTACTTACGATAGGTTTTATTAATTTATTAAGCTTTATAAGTATTGTATAAATTAACATTATTTCAGTTCACATGTAGTCCATAACCTAAGTCTATTGTCATGTGTGGTTGTCATGTCACCGTTGTCACTTGAGGTTCCGTTTGCCAAGTGCAACGTTGCCACGTATATCCGTACATGAAAACCATACATAACAGTCAAGATCATCAGAATTGTTAAAAATCGTTTAAGAATATGCTGTACCGCTGACTTTTTAAACGAAAACTTGTCATACACAGAGATTGGCCTACTTTTTAGTTGTCACTTTTAACAGGCGATTTTTACTAAAACCTATGGTCACGGTGGCTTGTTATCTATTATTCAATTCTAATTTAATATAGATTGAATTTGTTATGGATGGATATGAAACGCTTGACGGAGCAAATCGAGGGAAAATAATTTATGACAAGTTGACAGACTTTTATTATTCAAGCCTAAAAACAAAAATCCTTTTAAAATTGCTATTCAACCATTAAGCTTAAAATATAAGTAATTAAATACATCGTACCATTTATCAAAGAGTAAAAAAACAAATTTCTTTGAACGAAAAAAACACACATTCAATACAAAAAAAAAATCAAAATATTGAGAGATTGAAAGATAAGTAATAAAATTATAAAAAAAGAAAAACTGTGTAGTAGAAATAAATGACAGACTTACAATATAAAGCACAATATTTCGAATGTGTGAAACAATTACATATTATAATTATAACAATTTTAACAAACATTTTATCATGTATGGTACAAAAGGTGCCAATATTACTTATGTTTGTTAAGGGAGGGGGATTTTAAGTAAAATCAGTCTAAAATAATATAAAGCTATATTGAGCTTTATTTTCTGTATAAGCGCACTGACAGGTGTTTCATAAAGCAAAGAATAGAATTGTTTGTAGTACTATTATCAGTGAAGGAGCTTTTACGTTTACTTTTTGTGAATTGTAAGTAATTTAGTTTAATTCAATTTGGTGACAAATAATAAATATGACTGACAGTAGTATAGTGAACCGTATATCAAACAGAAACGTCACGAAGGACATAGAGCCAGAGAACAAAATATGAATGTAAGCGATGTAATTACATTATGTAGTATTTTGACAAAAGTTTCCTTAGCTAGTGTATACAGAGTAATTAATACATACGATGAAACAAACGATAATACAATACTTTGAAGGTTAAGACAAGAAAAAGGAAACAAGTAAAATTTGATGATACAACTAAACAGGCCATTCGTCGTGCAGCACATGACTTCAATCTAATGAAAATATTCCAAAAATATCAAGACGTGTTTTGTTATGTACTTTACGTGAAATGAACTTACGGTATTTCAAGAGAAAGAGACCACTATTAAGAAATTATTTTATGGCGCAGAAAGTATCTGAAACAAATAGCAGAATTTCAAAGAAATGGAAAAAAACATATTATACAGATGAAATATGGTTAAATGAAGGACATAATGTGACAAAAAGGGAAAACGCCTTATTATTAGGAAATGAATGCAGATTATTATGAAAAATGGTTTTCAGATATTCTGTTAAAAATCGAACCCGGATCTGATATTGTTATGGATACCGCTCCATATCACTGCCGGCGTGTAGAATAGTTACCAACCACTAAATGAAAAAAAGCCGAGATTGCAGATTGGCTTACTAAAAAGCATATTAAATTCAATGAAACAATTTTGAAAACCGAGTTACTAAACTTAGCACGGTGTCATTAAGATAAATATATTAAATATGCAGTAGATGATATGGCGCTAGAACGAGCCGTAATTGTAGTTCGATTGCTGCCATACCATTGTGACTTAAACCCGATATAACGTATGTGGCCTCAAATAATAATGAAGTAGCAAGGAATAATGTTACTGCAATGTTCAGCAATGTGACCTTACAATCGTGGATAAAATGTATCGAGCATCTAGTGAAAGAACAGCAGAATTAGTTAGTTATTATATTTTTTATTATTACTAGTAGTGTTTCGTACCAAGAATTGTTTAAGTAATTCAATTTTACCTGCGCTTAAAGTTACTAGACGACCCATTTTCTAATCGCATGTCATTAAATCAGATTTGACAATAGAAATTAAATTTAATCCTTGAATCAGTCATAAGTTTATTAATTTAAACCGATAAAGGGTTTTTCCCAAAAAAATATATTTACCAAGGATTAGTTTTCTTCATCCAAGGCATTTATAAAATAAGAAAATAATTTTTATGACAATCACTTCGTTCTAAAATCCTGATTCGTCGATTTCGTTTCCCCTCAAACCCGCAAAGGTCAACATTGAAAATATGATTCACTTTCTACAAATCTGGTAGTGTAATATGCTAAAGGCATTTTTAAATTATATTTTCTAAGGCCCGCTTGCCATTATGCTAATTTCAATACTGATTTCAGTATTAAAAATGTTAGTAAGTTGCGCGAGTCGATTTAGTATGAAAAATGTGTGCCTGTGTTTGCAAATATCTTAATTTTAATTAGCATGTAGGCATGCGCTCTACCAATTGTGCATTGATAACCTAATAATAAAGTTTGATTTATGATTAGAGTAAACAAAACACAGGTAAATAATGACTGAAAAAGAAGCTACAATTATGTGCAGTATCTTTAATTGTAATAATGATGCTAGCAATAAAGAAAAAAATCATACGCTTCTTAAAAAGCGTGTATAGAGAAAAATGGATCGAAAGAAGAAGGTTAGGCAAAGGAATATTAAATAAGTTGAATGAAAAATTATTAAAATCATGAATGTGTTGCTTGTGTGAGTCCATTTCAAAAGGAAAAAGAAATAATAAATTAGACTTACTCACAATCAATTTAATTCAAACAAATACAATAGCAGACTTAAGTTCTCCAATCAACAAAACAGGATAGTTTGAACCATGTTCTTTCAACCATCAATTAATAGAGTACCGGCATCATTTATTTAACTTTGTATCGAGACCTGAAGATGCTTTGCATATTGTAGAAAGCGAAACCGGTCGTCTGGATAGTTAAATTAAATTGATTGTGAGTAAGTCTAATTTATTATTTCTTTTACCTTTTAAAAAATTATTAGTAGAAGACCGTTTGACTTATAAAAACCTTTTACAAATGACTAAGAATATTTTGTTTAAAAAATTGTTACGAATAGTTGAGACTAAACTCACTTTTAGTTAATATCATAATATTTCATAATTTTTAGTACAAGAAATTAGAACATGCTCTAATTTTTAGTACTGAATCGGCATCTAATTTGTGGATATAATATTTTTAGTACCTACTAAATATAGTACTGAATTTAGCATAATGGCAAGCGAACCTAAGAAATATAGGTATGGCTTTTCTATAGGTAGGGTACTAGTGAGCGAACTAGTATATGCCCACCTAATCTATTTCAATTATCAAATTTCTCTTGCATTGTACCGGGTGGTTCAATGAGCCGATCTCTCGGCTATATAACAGAAACTTTTCATGTTATGTTCATGTTAGTAAAAGTGGCCAAGAGAAATCGCTGGAAATCACTTACAAGTTTCTGGGTTAACCGCTAGGAGGCGTAACCTGTGAAGAAAAATTTGAAACCAGTTTTTTGTGAAATATGTCCAATTATACCAAGTGTTAAATAAGTAAACTAGAAAGAAGTCTAAATTCCGCACGAAGTTGTTTAAGTACTTTTTTTATTTTTTCAAATAAATGGTGGGGGAGACTGGGAAAGTATTTGTGGATAAATACCTATAACTGGGGTTTGGATCAACCGATTTTAACGAAATTAGTGTCATTAGAAAGAGTGTAAATGATTTAATTTACGTATACTATAAAACAATTGCATTTAGTTTTAATTGTCATGGGTAGAGGTTACTTTCAAATAGAAAAAATTAAAATTTGTTTTTCTTTAAAATGTTTAATGGAAACACCTATTTATTGTAAATTATAATGGAACTGGATTAAATTCGTAACAAAATGGCGCAAACTGCATGTTAATAGCTTTTGTCGAACTCGAGATATAAATAAAAACGCATAAACATAGGTAAGTATACTATTGACTCACCCTTTATTATAACTTAAAATTAAATATGTGAAAGATCATACAAATATCTCGATCATTAAAACTTAATGTCCATTTAAATGTTCAAATTGTTTTCCAACGTTGTCCACACAAACATGTAATCTTTCGCGCGTAGACATAACAGCTGCTTCAATCTCAGCTGTTGATATACTATTTATTGCGTTTATAATGCGCTATTTCATGTCATCTCGCGTAGTTGGTCGAGTTTGGTACACTAAGTCCTTCAATTTTCCCCACAGATAAAAGTCCAGACATGGTAAGTCTGGAGATCTAGCTGGCCATGAAAATATACTTCCCCTTCCAATTCATTTATTTGGATAACTTGCATACAAATAATCTCGAATTTGTCTGGAAAAGTGCACAGGACACTCGTCATGTTGTAATATCGTATCTCTTCTTGTTTGTAAGAAAATATCTTCCAATAAAACAGGCAACTGATTTTCTAGAAAATCCAAATATGTTTCTCCATTTGAAGTTCTATCAAAGAAATAGGGACCTACGATCTTTCCATCAACTATACCACACCAAACATTAAGACTCCATCTACCTTGGACCTGCACTTCATGTATCCAGTGAGGATTTTCTTCAGCCAAGATTTTCTTGGTGGAGAACTACATGATAAGGATGCAGTCTAAAAAACAGAACAGCAAATATTGGTGAAAAAGAAACCACTATATTTACTAAAACTCAAAAAATCTTGAAAAATCCACAATTGTTCCACAAGATAAATCGTGCATAAATATTTTTAAGAAACGGATAAAAGGATAAAAGTGCCGTGTTGCCGTTTTTATCGGAATATTAAAATAACAGTTGAATCTAAAGTTTATAGGGAATTCCAAGTTTCTGACCTAAACGTTCACTTCATAATATGAAAAACCAACCTGTGATGTTTTAAATCCTTAGAACAGTAGTTTTGGGTATGTTTAATTCTATAGAGATTTGCCGACTACTTATATGTGGATTCTGTTGAATTAAAGCAAGAACATTGAATGAATTATCTTCGGTCATACCTCTACTACGTCGTTTAAAACAAGGATGATGAAAACTACCAGTTTCTCTTAACCTTCTTGCCTTTCTTTCAAATACTTCTTTGCCATAATGTCTCCTGTCAGGATATCTTACAGAATATACACGGCAGAATTACCCTCTACCTATGACAATTAAAACTAAATGCAATTATTTTATAATAGATGTAAATTCAAACCAAAGTTATAGGTATTTATCCACAAATACTTTTCCACTCTCCCCCACCCTTTATTTGAAAGAATAAAAAAAGTACTTGAACAACTTTGCGCAGAATTTAGGCCTCTTACTAGTTTACTTATTTAACACTTGGTATAATTGGGCATATTTCCCAAAAAACTGGTTTTCAAAGTTTTCTTCACAGGCTACGCCCCCTAGCGGTTAACCCAGAAACTTGAAAGTAATTTCCAGCGATTTCTCTTGACCACTTTTACTAACGAATTTTTAGTTATAACATGAATAGTTTCTGATATATAGCCGAGATATTGGCTTATTGGACCACCCGGTACATACAAGATACTAAATAAAGAAAGAATATAATTTTTAAAATAATTTATTTTTTCATATTTATATTAACTATTTAAAGAAACTAAATAATGAAACACAATAATATGGATTAATTAGTAGGAGTAGATTAAATAATACAACCTATTATGAAATTCACGTTTCTGAGTTTAAAAAAATTTTAAAATGTTTTTATTTTTCAATTTTAATATTATTACACTTAGATCAGCTCTAATCTTGATTTGGTGTTACAAATAAACTGGCAAATACGATGACGTATAAAATCCTTAAAGGTTGTCTTCTTTTATTCGTCTATTCCTCAGCAAATCAGCAAAACGTTTATCTAAAAGAATGTGCAAAAAAAAAACATTAGAAATAAATCTTGCAAAAAATTGTAATATTACGACAAACATATTATCTGGATTGGATAACATAATACTACAGAAATATATGATTTGTATATATTTACTTACAGTCTAAATCTCAAAATAAATAGTTTTTAGTGTTTAAATATTTAAAATAAATGGAATCTGTTCATTTTTAATAAGCCGTGTTACATTTATTTTGTTTATCTTTTATATACTCAAATTCAATGGTATCATAGCTTCCCGTTAGAGATATTATTTTATAAATGCAAAATATTAGTTTTCTTTTATTTACAGACTGACAATAACCCGAAGGTTATTAGCGAGAAGCAAATGAAGCAAATCTTTACAATATTAAATATTAGATATTTACAAAATTAATAGCCTTTAAGTAATTTAGCATATTTGTGAAGGAACAATTTACACCAAGTGCTTTCTCTAGGTTTGTTGGGATACCGTAATTGTTTCTTGTTACGGTCGTTACGGAGAAAACTGGACAGTCTTTAATAATATGTGTCACTGAAAGATTGACGTTACACTGCTCACATTTCGGTTTGGATTCTTTTCTAATTAAAAAATTACGTGTAACACTGGTATGACCTTATCTAAGACGGGTTATTGTCACTTGATCTCATCTTTTTGTGGAGAGACATCTCCAAGGTTTAATGTTCCATTTAATATTCCGAAGATTGGACTCTGATGCCACCGACTTTGAAGATTACCTCCTTATTAAAATTTTGTATATCTATAAGTTTTTGTTTAATTTTTCCTAAAATATGATTCTCTGGGTATATTTTTGATATGGATTCTAATGAGTTTAGTGAATCAGTCAAAATGATGTATTTTAGTTGTGGTAAAGATACTGTGTAAATATCACATACCTACCTCCAAATTTCTCCTTTATTTGATCTCTCATCAGATCATTCCCCTTTCTTCATAAATCTACAAAGAAAAATTCGTAACTGTCCAAAACATTTAACACTCTCTAATAAAAGAACAATCTGGAACAGATATAGAGTAGAAATAAAAACATCCATTAACTTAAACTTGCCTCTTAAAAGTGATAGCAACACAGAAAATGCAGTTGCTCACTTAACTACAGTAATTCAGCAAGCTACTTGGACGTCCACCCCAGAAATTACATACAAATACAACTCCGAGTCCTATCCTGCTTACATAAATACACTTATATTAGAAAAAAGGAAATTGCGAAAGAGGTGGCAGCTCACTAGGTATCCAGAAGATAAAGTGAATCTTAATAGAGCTGGCAGACTACTCAAAAGAAAACTGATCCGACTTAAAGATAATGGAATCAACAAATATTTTAAAAACTTCTCACCAGCAGATGATACAAACTATTCGTTGTGAAAACTAACAAAAAACCACCAAAAGGCAGTAGGTTAACTTTAAGTACATTCTTATGTAATAGAGTGATGTTAAGCTGCTTTGCACAGGCTTTCTATGGGTGTGATTCTGAAAGCTCCAAATACAAGAGATACAACTTACTCCAACTTATTATGCTGGGATAGATCCAAGGAAAGAGAAGCATAGGGAGACCTAGAATAGTATGGCTGTGCAACCTGGGAGAATGTTACGGATATACATCAACTAAACTTTTCAGAGCATGCGATTCTAAAGTCCGAATAGCTATGATGATTGCTGACTTTCGTTGCAGAGATGGTACCTACTTGAAGAAGAAGGTTCACCATTGCTTTCGAAGATACTACATTGGCAATAAAAATATATAATTGCGAAATAGAAAATCAAAATTTGTAGTAAAGGAGTCATGAGGGTCATGAACGTGCAAACTAATATATGTTTGGGATTTTGCACTTCAACGCAGTCGCACTTGCCATCTTCTGTATATTCTGAGCTCTTAGTCTATTTATTAACCTCCATTTGGTGTAGGCCAATTGATGTCCTGCAGCCATTTCTTCTTTTGGTGTTATAGCACCAACAATCGACGTTTCTCTTTAAAGCTGTAGGCGTAGGCGATGTCGTTCAACGGTGCTTTACCTGGTTTCAGAAGTGAGACCACTCTTGACATGCATCACAGCTTAGGTGTTTTTAAAACTCCTACGCACGAATTCATCATTACTAAGAGCCAATTTATTTCTCTTCCAAAATATTTGATCTGTTCCGCTCTGATATCATTCAAGCTTGCTGCTTTACCAACTTTCATTACAGAAATTGCTGCTAGAAGTTCTTCATAGGTAAAGGAATTGTCATATGTATTGTGTTTATTGGCTATATTATTTACTTATTTTATTTTTCAAGCGCTTTCCATTCAGTAAGAGGTGGTGTGCCACCCGATTCGGTATTATTTTTCCTGTTGTAAGATTTTTTTGGAATTTCCAAGCACGCTGGCTATTTTGTGCCATGTCTAATTCTCCCAACAAATTACTTTATCTTTCGGTTCAGGAGATTCTGCTTTTCTTAGCTCTTCATCAAGATCGTTCGTTTCATCCGAGAATGGGCCATTGTCATTATGCATGTTGGTATTGCTGCAGTAACGCTTTGGAATTGTTATGAAGACTTGCGATATATTCCGTCCGGTATATGTCTTCGTTCTTTTATTAATCGACCGTACGACCTCCCTAATGAACTTATAACACTTATATCTCTGCAATTTTTACTTTTTTTTTCTTAATTTCTAATTTTTTGTCGATTGAGCTTTTACACTCCAAGGTAGAATCTTCTGGAATTTTTTCTTGTTTGGTTAGCCAGTTATTACAGATCTCCTCCAATAAGAGTTGTATTAATTCAATGGGGATGTTTCCAGCTGCTGTGGCTTTCTTGTTTTTCATTTCCTTTAAGACTCGTCTTATCTCGTCCATACTGATTGGTGGTACTTCGTTTTTGTCTATTAGATCTGCTTTTTTATACGGTTTTATATTCTTTGTAAAAATCATATACAACTGTTTTATTTTGTCATTAAAAAGGTACGTTTAATTGCCATCCTCAAGAAAGCTGCCTGCAACTTCTTGCCTTTTTCATTTTTTGGATGATATGTCATCTTTGAAAGATTCTGAATTAGAAAACCTATACGAGTTAACCACGGATTGGATATTATGTCTTCAAATGGGGTAGACTGAAAATCTTATATCGGCAACACTACTTACTTCGTTGGAAAAAGACAATGTTTCACTACTTTAATCGAATTTGACGATTAATTATATGCAGTTAATAAACAAGGTATATTATCGATCAAAACTGGTATCCTGGTGAGGAGAAAAATCGTCAAAAGTTATTACTTCGATTTGTTGAATGACCAGATACTTGTCCATTTTAACAATGGATATCAAAATGTCGAGTTAATCAATTCAATGTCCACGAATTAAGCAGCAAATGATTTTTTCTGTGGAGATATAACGACAACAAAATTTATGGTGATCATCCTGAAAGAGCTCAAAATTCAGACAATCTGAGTCTGAAAATTACTGGAGTTTAGAAACCTATAACGCAGAGATTTCCTAAATAAAATGACAGGGTAAGGGCATGGTGTATAAATTTGTGAAATTAAGGCGTAGCATTTCTGAACCATTATTAAATATGTAGTTAAAGACTACTACATTACCGAACATACATTTCTGAACCATTATCAAATATGTAGTTGAATAAGACCCTATAAACATTTATTTTGAACAAATCTGATTTTCATCTTAAACTCAGAATTCTCTTTATGTCTTATTAAAACTACTTTTAATATTATTGAAACGAAGCTTCTATACTGGCATCGTATTACTTTATTACTTTTTTCTCTACGGTAAAATGTTGAGGCAAATAAAGAAAAGCGATCCGGAAGCGGAATGGCCGCTGTAAGGCCGGCATCACTTCCGAAGCACTACCTTCATTCATTAATTCTCCATTCATCCACATCCACACTTGATTTATCAGCAAGGAGGTTACCTGTCACGTTCCAGGTACTGTGTAGAAGACCCTCATAGCTCGTAGTACGGCATCATCCCCAGACGGGCATTTCATCCTTCCCCACAGTCTGACTCACGCATTCTAACCCATACAGTCTGACCCACTTTTCTAACTTCAACTTCCTGCATCTTTCACTCTTACCTTTGCCGTTGGTCCAGCTGTCTTTCTTTCTCTTCTTTTTTCTTGATCACTGCACGGATATAGTTGTGTATGTCAGTCCAACCTGATTTATTTCCAATCATTCTCTCAATTATTTTTCTCACTGTAACAAAATTCACACTTGTCTCTCTCTCCATTCTGTTCCTTTCTACGATCCATCTGCTGCAATCTAACATCGTATGTATCACAGTGTCCGAGTGTCCATAGTATAGGCATTCATCTGTGCCAGCCTTTCCAAACCTAGAGAGGTAGGCCCTAAAACACCCGTGTCCTGTGAGCACCTGCATCAGGAAATAATCCAGTCGCATGTGGCCACAGTCCATCCAATCTCTTATGTTCGGGATCAGTATCTTCGTCCACTGTGCCACATCCTCCGTGTTGTCCTATTGTTCTTGCCATCTTTCAATTGACCTTTTCCTTTCCTGTCTTCTCTCAGCCACGGTAAGGTTTGGGCCTCTTCTCTCATAGAGCTCTTTTCTTTTCACCGCCAAAACATGCAACTGAACACATCCAGTGATGGTCCACAAGACTGCCGCAGACATAGTCCTGTAGGCGCATGCCACTCGCAACAGACTTGTTCTGTCCACTTGTGTCATGTCTCCTATAGGCCGTTATCTCTACCGCCTCGTTCCAGACTGATGCTGCGTAGAGGTCGATCGACTGTACAACACCGTGTTTGGGTGATTTGGGTCCCCCAATGTTAGGTATCACCCTACCCAATGCAGCCGCACTATTCGCAGCCTTCCGGATCACGTCCCGCACGTGCTCCCACAATTTTCCATTCTGGTGCAATGCCACTCCTAGGTACTTTACTTGTTTCTTGGGTGTTAGACATGCTCTCGCACATTGCAATTCAAGACTTTGTCTATTCCTTTTCTCCTTCATAATGATGGCTTCGGTTTTCTCTGCGGCAAGTTTCAGTCCGTGCTTCGTCATCCATTTCTTTACGACGCGGCCTGCGTTCCGAACCCGGTATTTGAGATCTGGCTGATCCCGGGCCACTACCAGTACAGCGAGGTCATCCGCGAATGCGAAGTGGGTTGTACCCTCTCCGTATTCACAGTGCATAACCCCGTCATATGCCAGGTTCCATAGCGTCGGGCTCAAGACAGATCCCTGGGGTACCCCGACCGTCACTTCCACGATCGTGCCCTTTTCCACCATAATCCTTCTATAGGACAGATACTCCGCTACCACATTCATCAGGTAACCAGGCCATTCTCTCTCAGCCATTGCCTTCATTACCTCATTCCACTGCAGCGTATTGACTACAGCATATTGAATAGAGAAAACTGGAGAGCAATGAGAGACCTATATCGAAAAGATGGAGAACAACTAAAAAACAAAAAGAAGAAGAAGAAACAATATAACTAGAAAACATACAATAACTTTTATTACTCAATGGAAATTTATTTTGTGGTGTTAATCCTGTAAAAATTATTACGAATGAGATGATACAAATAAATAGTTTTGATTTTGAATTAATAAAGCTCTAATTACCCACATGAAAAAGCACTGCGGATAAATTTTCTTACGTTAAAATTCGATATGGCAATGAACCAGACATACACTTAGACATATGAAGTACTTTTGTTACATAATTGCCCAAGTTATTTGTAGCAGAGACAAGCTGTATTACCTACTTCGGACTTGGAGTGAAATTTTAGGTTTGTAATAAGTGGGTACTACATAATTCCAAGCCCATGCTGCAACTTAAAAGTGTGAAGGACACCCATACACAAATCTCCAGTAGTTATACCCACGTATTCGATGACTTAACAGATTTTTTATACGTTCTCACATAATAATTTAAGTGGCGTTGAAGTAGGTATAGTATTCTACCGTTGCGATGCATGGGTCAATGTTAAATTGTATATTTTCGATTTTTTATATAGGTATCTCATCATTCGCTTATTATGTATATGTCAGTCGAGGATTCAGTTGGTTTTTGTTCGTATTTTGATGGTACTTTATACTACGTGTGATTTACTAGCATCAATTTTTTGCAACTCCATAATTTGAGCTAGGTATAGATATCAGAAATATTACCTATTTATTAAAAAAATAATACCTATACCTGTTCAAGTATTTTACTGATACTTAACGAACACTTATTAAAATTATAAATAGAACGCAAAAAACACTTTTTAGTCACACATAATGAAAACTAGTAACCTAGTAACTAATTTTTTAACAATCTGTACTTACAAAACCAACAAGTTGTTGGTTATGTTCTTCAATAGGTTATATTTTTCAAAAGTGATAGTTGATTTACTTAGCCTCGACCTTGTAGCCAATATCATGCTTATGGTTAAAAAAAAAGAATATAACCAAATCACTGGAAAATAAAATATATAAAACACTGCACATATTTAAGGAATGCCTGACAGACTACCAAAGAAGAACATTAACACCACACCTATACCGAGTTCCAAAAATCAAAATCAAAAAAGAATCAATCAAATTGTCTATGGAAAAAGAAAACAACATTTCATTTTCTTTTATGAATGTGTTTATTACAAAAGAAAACACAGGATATGCAACCGAAGTTTACAGAAAACCAACCAACATCAACAGATATTTAAATTGCCACTCCAACCAATCATCAAATCATTATATGATAGAGTCCAAAACACCTGCTCCAGTGAAAATACATTTTAGAAAAAAAACGAGCTAACAAAGGTTTTGACAAAAAAATGACTACGCTTTGTAATTTATAAACAAGGAATTTCACAACATTTAAGAAAGAAAACAATAAAACATATCAAGCAATCCAGAAACACTCACGAGAAGGGATTAAAAAATGGCAAATAACATATGTAAAGGGCTTATCTATTAATATTATGATATTAAAAATGATAGTGAATAAGTATAACATCACAACAACATTCAAAACCACGAACACACTGAGATCTATCCTGTCCAAAACCAAAACCACCAACACACAAGAAAGATCAAAGAACTACATATACACGGTGGTCCTTAAGTAATTGTACAAAAAGAAACAGTAGATTCTACACTTTAAAATATTACGATTTAAGCTAAATTGCTTTAATAAAATGTTGATATTAAGAAAGATACAGGGTGTCAAAGTGCAAATTAAAAATTTTATTTTTGGCTATAACTTTCATGTTTGTAAACATTTATGCATAAAAATTTACAACTGGGTACTTTTAAATATGGGAAATTATAATTTGATGCACACTTTGATGTAGCGGATAGAGAGCGCCACATATGCCACATATGTGGCATAAATTTGCACTTAACTTTTTTGCTCTTTGAGTGAACTGTATTTGTCATACAAAATATTAAAGATACATTATTTCAACAAAAAAAAGGTATACCTGTTAATAACTTTTAAACTCAATAGTTTTCGAGATAATCGCATTTTACAAATCAGCTGCATATTTCTGAGTTAAGGCAATTATCCCAGGCAACGAAGGAAAAATAGACAAAAACATTAATAAATCTAAATTTTGGTATAAAATACCAATAACTAAAGTTAATAGTTAACGAAATATTAAATAAAATAAATATATCAGCAGGATAATTAATAATAGGATATGACAAAAAACAGAATAATTGGATTTTACATCAAACATTTTATATTTTATGTTAAATTAAAGTCGTAATCAAAACATTTTGTTTACAAACCAAATTAAGAAATAGTTAAACTAAATTACTAAACTTTTTGTTAAAGTAAGTGTTCGATATGTCTACCATTTTCATTAATTCATTTGTCAATATATTCCATAAAAATCATCTCATATTAAATAGCATCATTGGTTCTAAAGAAACTGTTGCAGTATTTATTTCTTCCCATATTTGGTTGCAAATGTTTATGGCATTCTTATAGACACGTTGTTTTAATACGCCCCATACACCAAAATCAAGCGGATTAAATTCTGAGCTACGTGGTGGCTATAATGTATAATGGACGAATCTATATCCAAATCTTATAGTATATTATGTTGCAAAGGTTAAATAATGACGTATTAAACTGTGATGTATCTCATTCATTGGTTACTTATATACACTCATATAAGCTTACGAGTAACTATAATTACATATCGAACAAATGGACTATTATGATAATGATGATAATATTATGAACTAACGAACTAATATTATGCTGAACTAAATTGCCTGTTTGTTTACTATATTTATAACAATATCGGTTATTGGGCCAACGATGATGTTTTTGTAAAAATGCTGAGTCTTTAAGGTAAGATTTGTAGCAAAAGTATTATGAAACAAGACACGTGTGTTATTTCATACCTGTGATTTATTTTCCATTTGTCATAATAAAAATGGGTAAACAACAATTTACGTAGTGAATAATAAGTATTATTTTGGGTTTTTTTATAAATTAAATAATTATATCAATATCTCACCACATTGCCAAGAAATATGACTGCCACGTCCAATCCAACGTTCAGAAAAGGTATATTTAACTATGTTCTCAACGCCTTTTCTCTAGAATGTGGTGGTGTACCATCTTACATAAACCATATATTTTGGTTTTTCAGCATTTTACAATAGGGAAAAAGTAATACAACGCCAGTAGGTATAGAAATTTAAGAAGCGATAGAAAAGGGAAATTGTATACATGATGACGGCCAGCGTCTGAATACGGACACGGCACCTAAAGAAGAAGATGAAGAATATTTTCTCCAATAAGACATTTAACAGCCATAACAAAAATTTTGTAATGTTACATTATCATCTTTGAGTTGTTTTAATAAGAATAAACTATGAATTATGCTTATCTACAGGTATTGAGTGCTTTACCGCACAAATATCACAACTAAGAATTATGAGGCAGCTGACTTATAAAATGCGATTATCTCGAAAACGGTTAAATTTTGAGGTTACTAACAAGTATACCTTTTCTTTGTAAAAATAATGTATGTTTAATATTTTTTAACACAAATAGAGGTAACTTTAAGAGCAAAAAAGTTAAGCGCAAATCTATGCCACACCTGTGGCATATGTGGCGCCATCTATCAGTAACATTAATTTATGTATAAAATTATAATTTATCCTACTTAAAAGCGTCCAATTATAAATTTTTGTCCAAAAATATTTACAAACGTAAAAGTTATAGCGAAAAATAGAATTTTAAATTTCCACTTTAACACCCTGTATCTTTCTTAATATCAACATTTTATTAAAGCAAGTTGGCTTAAATCGTAATATTTTAAAGTGCAGAATCTATGGTTTCTGTTTGTACAATTACTTTAGGACCACCCTGTATAAAATATCCTGTGAATAAAACAATTTCTACGTGGGAAAACCAGCAAGACGACTAGGTGTCAGAATAAACGAGTATGAAACATACACCAAGAACAAAGACTTAGATAAATCTCAGATATGCAAACTTGCCTGTGACAATGAGTATAGTAGAAAGATGGATCAATAATCATGGAGAAACAGACATAAAAAAGAGAAAAGTCAAAGAAGCAGCTGTCATCCTACTTAATAAAGAAATATGTGTAGCAAACCCATCAGCAAAATGTAGCAATAAGTCAATAGCAAGAATATACCAACAATAGCGGTTTAATAGGATGTGGGAGACATGTTATCTACAATTTATATACAATACATATGCAACACACAATACACAAACATATAATCTACGTAAACAAATATTACACAAACATATATACAAGAACACATACAAAATAATCAGAAGTTGATATTCCGAGGGTAAAAACACCTTCCTCAAATTTTTTTTCAATCATAAGCATGCTAATAACTACAAGATTGAGAGAAAGTAAGTTAACCAAACTTTACTTAATCGTATCGATATATTATATTTATAACTGAATAAAAAAGAAAATTTGATTATCAGATGTTGTACCATTACTATCGGAAGGGTCGGCTATTTTTCAACACATTTATAAGCAAAATACAACTATGATTATTCTTTATAAACAATGATATCTTCTTCTTCCCGTGCCATATTCTCATTGGATATTGGCGATCATTCTAGCTCTACAGTGGTTCTAAATAATTCTAAGATTGTTTTATTTTTTTAATTTAGGTTGTTTCAGCCAAGAGATTCATCGTCTACTTGGTTCTCTGCTTCCTTTCAATTTACCCTGCATGATAACTTGTAGCATGTGATATTTATTGTTTCTCATCACATTACCAAAATATGAGAGTTTTCTATGTGTGACGTTTATTTTAGTTTATAGTCTAACACCAACACTAAAAACACAGTTAATTTATACCATTTTATTTAATTCACACTACAAATATATTTATTAGACGAGCTCTCTACTTCTTTTAATTTAATTTCCCTTATAATATGTTTGTCCCATCATTTTGAAAGTCGTCCATCGAAGTCTCCTGCTTTATGGTTCATATAGCATGATTGGAACAGTGTGGAATCATCGAGACTAGACAGGTAGCTTCTTCGAACGTTCGGTGACGTCAACACACCGCCAATAAAATGGAGATCAGTAGGCTATCGAGTAGTTTCTTGTAACATATTTTACTGTACAAATCAGCTCTTATTCTTGACTTACTCTTGGTAAAACATTTTTGTTGGTAACTCGATGCTTCCACGAGATCCTTCGGTAACACCACCATTCGATCCGCATGTTCTTATTGCTTGTTTCTGTAAGGATCCATGCCTCTATCCGTGACAGTTGAGAATAAATAACAGTTAAGTACTCCAAGACTAACCATTATATTAAGGCCTAGATTGCAAAGAACAGCTTTCATTTTATAAAACATACTTCTGACTTTCTTAAGTGTAACGCGAATTTCTCTAGTAATCATAATCCTCATTTAAGTTGCACCCTATATATGCGAACTTTTGAATTCTTTCTAGTGGTTTATCGTTTATAAAGAAATGGTTGTTTACATTAGAGTTTTTCTGATTACCATCGTTTTTGTTTTATCGATATTAAGATTCATTCTGCTTATCATTTGGATTCGGTTGATTAGCCTTTGATGACCTTCTTCACTATTAGCAGGAAGAATAGTATCGTGTCATCGTATGAGAAATTGTTTATAAAGATCCCATTTACCGCAAGTTCGTCTTCAGTTTTTGCCATCGCCTCTTTAAATAGGCATTCAGAGTAAATATTGAACAATAAGGTTACCAAAACACAACCCTGTCCAACTTTTCTCTGGATATTAAATGTTTCGAAATAATTAAATGTTTCCCAATAATTATTGTCAACTTTAACAATAACAAATTTTTGAATAAAATCCTTTATAAAAAGGTATATAAAAAACTATAATTTATAAAGGATTTTATAAAGGTTTATAAAGGATTTTATTCAAAAAAATTTTAATATATGGTATACAGCCAAATACAGGAACTTAGTTTCCTTGTGGATTTTAACAATAACCTTTTGTTTTCCTATATACATGTTTCCATACATTTTCTATGATCCTCAAATTATTATTACGTATACCTGTTTTTCTGAGAATATCGATAATTTTACTGTGGTTTACTTTGTCAACAGATTTTTTGTAATTTTGAAAGCAGACAAATATATTATTGTTTACGTTCCTAGCTCTTAAATTAACACTTGGATACTGAATACTGCTTCCCTAGTTTCAAGTCTATTTCTAAATCCAAACTGAAAGCCGTCCAACTACTATTCGAGGGTTGAATATATTCTATCGTCTACTCATATAACGTATAGAAAGATCTTCAACATATGGTTCATCAAACTAATGTTGCTCTAATCTTCGCATTTTCTTTAGTAGTAGAATGAATATATACAGCAGCTAATCATCGGGAAATTTTTCTGTCTGTTAAATGGTGTTGAACAGGTTTTGTATAAGTTCGAGATAGTCTTCTTCTAGCAGTTTAAGGATTTCTTCATGCATTTTATCAGGACTCGGAGCTTTATTTTTTATTCTTTGGATAGCTCTGGCTACTTCTTCTGTTGAAATATGGGGGTAATCCTCCTCTATTTTAACATCTTGCTGCGATATTATGTAACAGGAATATAATTCTTTTATATATTATTACTTATATCTTTGTCTTTCTCCTCTGATTCCCATACAGTATTTTTATCTTTATCTGTTAATATCGAGGAAACTTAATATTGAACCACCCGGCTGTTTCTCTAATTTTCTTATGCATATTAAACGTATCTGTAAAGCTAGAGGCAAAATCGAAGGACAACCGGCATAAACTTCGGGAATAATAAGATTTACAAATTCTTATAGAAATCATTAACAGAGAAAGCAAAAAGATGGGACTAACAGTGAATATAGAAAAAACCAAATACATGGTGATCTCAAAAAGCCCTGTTGACAACATACATCTGACATTGGAGGGTAAACCGTTAGAGAGGGTCGACACGTATAAATACCTCGGAGCAATTATAAACTCACAAGGAGATAAAGGTCAGAATAGAAATAGCTCGAAAAGGATTTATCAAATACAAGTCAATTTTTACAAATAAGAAACTGAGTATGGTTATCAGATTGAGGTTCGTCGAATGTATGGTGACAACTGCTATACGGGGTAGAAGCTTGGAAGCTATTCTAAAAATTCCTTTGACTGAAAAAGTCTCAAACCAAGAAGTGCTAAGACGAGTGTCCAACTGTCCAATGGCAGAAAGCTAATGGACACAATTAAAATAACAAAAACATCGTATCTGGGGCATATACTTAGAAACGATAAACACTCTCTTCTGTACGTCATCATGCAAAGAAGAGTAGAAGGAAGAAAAGGCTTGGGAAGCGTTTAAAGTAGTGATCGCACACCTTCGTTAGAAGACAGCACAATAAAAAGAAGAAGTTCATTCTTAAAAAATACCTGGTCAAAACATACCAATAACTTATCTCTAATTATTTACAACTATTATAATAATGGGGCTCATCTATACATTAATGGGACGCAGATAGAGCGAGTAAAACAGTATTGCTACCTGGAAACTATTATAAACGAACAGTGGAGCAATGTACAGGAAATAAAGTGCCGCATAGGAAAGGCAAGAACGGTCTTTAACAAAATGAGCGCCATCTTCAAAAGTCACAACATATCCCTAGATACAAAAATGAGACATTTGAGATGCTATGTTTTCTCTGTGTTGTTGTACGGGGCGGAGGCATGGACGCTTACAGACACCACTATTAAAAAATTTGAAGCATTTGAGATGTGGCTTTATAGAAGAATGCTGAGAATATCATGGACAGCAAGGATCACGAACAAGGAAGTTCTAGAAAAAATGAAGAAGGAACCAGAGATTGTGTTTACGATCAAACGCATAAAATTGCAATATCTGGGACACGTTATGAGAAATCAGCACCGTTACTCCCTGCTGCAGTCTATATTGCAAGGTAAAGTCAAAGGTAAGCGAGGACCCGGTAGAAGGAGAATATCATGGCTGCGGAATTTAAGAACATGGTTTAAGAAAACCTCAACAGAGCCGCAACGAGCAAGGTCATGATTGCCAATATGATTTCCAACATCCGAAACGGATAGGAACCAGAAGAAGAAGAAGATTATAATAATGATATTCGCGGTAGTTCTTAGACTTTTTTTTTATTCGAGCACCACACACTTTAGCATATTTGCTAGTTTTTAATATACAGATCTAATAAATTAGAACGTTTCCGAAATTTGATGATTAAGACGTTTCACGATAACTAAATTCCGGTAAGACCAATTTCACGTTGAGGCCAAACCTGCGAATTAAAAACAAGAATTAGGCGACAATCGAGCGTCCTTAAAAATCTTGAAATATTAGGTTTTATCCAAACAAGAATTTGGAAAACTCTAGCCGATAGTTTCTCAGAAGACGGGAATTTGAAAATTCCTATCCGATAGTTTCTGCGAAGATAAAAAGTAACTTTATACTTGGAAGGACCGAACTAGGGTTTATTCCTTTATTCAGAAAATCCGAAAAAATCGGTGACCTCTGTGTGCTTTTTTTCAAGTTGGAGAAATTGGTAGGCAAAATGATGTAACCATGACATCATTATTGTTTCAACTAAAGCATGATTCAATCATCGATGTATAAATAAGAGAGTTATATTGCTGAACTAAACAATAACATGAAGAAAAATACTATAAAAAAAGTAAAATGAATCCAAAACTCATTGTCGATAGCTTATTTATATTTATCAATTTTCAATAGCTTTCATTGTTAACACATTCTTTGGGAAATTAAGATCATTATAAAGTCATTAGGAGAAGTGAATCACTTTTAATCCCCATTGTCCGCGCAAAGCAAACATGTCTCTTTGTCGATTTGGGTACTGATTATTAGACTAAAAGCTTGTTGGCAAAAACTACGAAATTCATTTTCGCAAGCGGATGAAAGTACCGCATCATGGAGCCGTTACCAATGATCCGTCGTGAATTTCAAACAGGGTATGACTCTTAGCCCCCTTTCAGACGAGGATACTGTATCCGAGATACGCGTATCCGAGACGCAGATATTACATAGACTCAAATGGAGCTTTTCACACGAGACGCGCGAGAGATACAGTATGCGAGATACCGAATTCAGTATCTCGGCCCCCTTTCAGACGAGGATACTGTATCCGAGATACTGTATGCGAGATACAGAATTTTCGATGGCGACTGTATCGGATTCACGGGCATGCTCATCAGTATGAAAATAGTAGCAGTGCAGTGCGGTTATATTTTTGGAGTATGGATGTAGAAGAGTATGTTATGCTGTGGTACATATTAAATAAAAAGAAAAAGAAACTGAAAAGACGACGTAATTTGTGGGTTCATCCTATTGTAGAATTAAGAGAAACCAAGGGAACGTATAACTATATTCAGAAAACACCGTCTTTCTTTCGTTGCTCGTTCACAATTATTCGACAGAAAATCGCGCGTCTATGGAATGTGGTGCAAAAGTATTCGTGTCTGAAAGCGTTCATTTAACGTAATGTTTCTTCTGTATCTGGGATACGCATTCAGTCGTCGGCGACAGGAAAGTCCGAGATACTGAATTCGGTATCTCGCATACTGTATCTCTCGCGCGTCTCGTGTGAAAAGCTCCATTTGAGTCTATGTAATATCTGCATCTCGGATACGCGTATCTCGGATACAGTATCCTCGTCTGAAAGGGGGCTTAGCCAGACACGAATACTTTTGCACCACATTCCATAGACGCGCGATTTTCTGTCGAATAATTGTGAACGAGCAACGAAAGAAAGACGGTGTTTTCTGAATATAGTTAAATAATGGAGCGTACTGTATTTGATAGTGACAAATTTATTTGTTTGGTACAATCAAATCCCTGTCTATGGGATACAGCATCGCCAGATTACTGCAATAAAAATAAAAAGCAGCAGTGCTGGGTCGAAAATTCTAAGCGACAATTTTGAGGCCATGACTGCAGTACAGCAAAATGAATATGGTAAGAAATAAACGTGTTTTTATTATAAATACATGGTAGAATATTTTAATATTTTGTTTCATACGTATACAGTTTAGTTTTAAAAGTTTGCTAATTGGAATTTTGATTATTTAACGAATATCAAACTACATTATTGTGAAAGGAATACGGTCATTTTTTATTTAGGGCGAGGTAAACAATTTACAAATTGGAGATAAGTACACATATTTATTTTAAATTTAAGTCATAGACTTTAACTTTAAAAAGTCATAGAAAGCCGTTTTTTGATGAAATAATTCTACGCATAGTTGTGTCTTTTTTACTCAATTGAATTTCCAAAATTTTATGAAGTTCTTCAAACGACTTCACAGACATTCGAAAATAATTAAAAAACTTCGATAGATCTTGCAATAAATCTTGATACAGCAAACTATACGTTCCCTTGGTTTCTCTTAATTCTACAATAGGATGAACCCACAAATTACGTCGTCTTTTCAGTTTCTTTTTATTTAATATGTTTAGCACAGCATAACACACTCTTCTACATCCATAATCCAAAAATATAACCGCACTGCACTGCTACTATTTTCACACTGACGAGCATGCCCGTGAATCCGATACAGCCGCCATCGAAAATTCTGTATCTTGCATACAGTATCTCGGATACAGTATCCTCGTCTGAAAGGGGGCTAGTGTGCAAGTAAAACGTGTGATGTTAAATATTACACTGTCATCTGAACTTAAAAAATGGTGGCTATTACTGTGGAAAAGTTTCGAAAATATGCAGTGTGAGTGTTTGCAAAATTTATGACATCCGCGAAGAGGCCCAGCAAGGCGAACTGAAACCGGTAAAAAAAGAAAAACAGTTTCCAGTCTAATTAACTTGAGAATACTTACCCTTGGATAAGGGAGTGAAATCTCGAATAAGGAAAATTCTTCATGATTTTTTTTTTAATCATACTACTAACCGTCTACAGCAAAATGAACAGAGTGAGGGATGGTGAGGCCCAACCAGCAATTCTGTTGGTAGGGCCTGTTCTGCAATTCTTTCTTGATTTTTTCTTGTGCGTTATTATTTTTAAGCTGTTGCGTAATCATTCTTTATGTTTCGGACTTATCAGTTGTTCCCTTTAGTCTCATTTTCATAATCGACAATAGTAAGGTATGATCTGAATGCAATCTGAACCCGGATAAGTCTTCACTAATTTGATAATATTAATATAACCTAATAAATGATATAAAAATTTTAAATTTTAGTTTACTAACCAATGTGCATTTTTCCCTTAGCCCGCAATTTGGATTTCGTTTCCAACCAACATGGATTAAATGAAATGTAACATTCTTTAGTATAGCAAGGAACCTCTACATCTTAAAAGTTCAGTTGCCTCCATAAGTTCTTTCATTGTTATATGGTTAATTTCATATTAAATCTGCTTTTCTTATTTCTCCTCCACACAATTGCTAAGGTAATACACCCTCAGATTTAACATAAGAACAAAAGAATTTAATATGACAATCTCATCTCAGAAAACTAAAACAATAGTAATCAACAAAGAACCCACCAGATCTAAAATAGAAATTGATGGCATCAGTATTGAGCATTTAATCGAAATAAAATAACTGAATTACACTGTCCAGCTATGAAGACCTGGACAAAGAAGTGAGAGATCAAGTACAAAAACCAAATTGACTGGCAGGATGCCTTAATAACACTATATGGCCAAACAGACATATTAACACTAAGATGAAGTCAAGAATTTATAAAGCTCTGCCTCAGAAACAAGACCCGACACAGCCACAATACAAAGGCTACTGGAAACGGCAGAGATGAGAGTACTAAGAATAATTACAGCAAATACGCTGAGAGATCGAAAGAGAAGTAAAGATATTACAAGAAAATGTAAGGTACAGTATATAAACGAATGGGCACTAAATAAAAAAAGAATGTTCAAACGACTGTTGTCGTTGTCATAGTGTTCAAACGACTGTTGTTCGCATCGAGCAAAAAGACAAAAGAGGGAATGTAAAGGTAGTGGGGGCAAAAATATTGTTAGACAGGAAGTGCCATCTTGAGAGGCCAAATTAAACAAGGAAAGAGAGTCTTTCCTTGTTTAAGAAATCAAATTTAGTTGAGTTATGTTATTATGTGTCCCAACTGTCACATGAAATCTTATTTATATTGAAGTTTTTTAACAATTGTTTCACATTTTAGACTGTTATCGTTAATATTTAATTAAAATTTTCTCGTCTAAGACACATTCTGAAAACTATTTTATAGCTACTGTTAATAAGTGTCGGAAAATTTAAATTTGGCGCATTCGCATTTCCGGATATGTCCGCCATCAGAGGCCACTTTTTTGGTCGCCTTTTCATAACGATTAGATTCCCTCTTTTGTCTTTTTGCTCGATGGTTGTTCGTTAATAATTTCAAAGTGGGTGGTATATATTTGTGTCGTGTTCATTTGTTTTATCCTTTTATATGCAATAATGCTAATACGTGCATAAATGAGGCTGAAATATTACGTTCTTTTATATGGACCATTTATTGGACAAAATTTAATTGTCCAAAATTCAAAAGCGTGTACGTGACTTTTGAGTCATCCCTACTATAACTAGATGTATTGTTAGTACACATCAACGCGGTTGGCAGTGTACAATTTTATTATATTGGCAAAATGGAAAATCTAATTACTTTAATCTTCAAGATTCCGATACGTACGATGATATTAATTATAAATAAAAAGTAAACTGGATTAAAATTACGTAATTTTTATCTAAAGATCCCTTAATTGACCCAGCCGGCATTTCCTCCGTTCATCTCTTTATTATTTTAATTAACTCTATGAATTTTAAATGTGCAAGATTCCTCATTCCGTACGAAATCTCAAAAGCCGAAAGTTATTCATTGAGAGAGACCGTACCAGTTGCATATTCATGAGTTTCAGCAGAAAGAGAGCCATACATCATCAGGCGAGTGTAGGCTATTAAAACATAGTTAGTGCCCGGTATCTTTCAGACACACTTGGTGAGGACAATCTGCAAACTTGACTAAAAATCACGAACAGCGCCCTCATCCCCTGTGCCCTTTTTCAGATGGCCACCCTCACGCGAAGTATGAGCGATACCGTTTGAGATTATCTCACACATACCGGGCGTTAGATAAAAAATAATGACGGTTTCAAATAGACTTTAACGTGGACAAAAACTGCAATTTGTGATTTTTTCAAAAATTATTTTTTTAGTAGTCTGTGGACACAATCTTAATGTTCTTTTGTATATGCACAAAATCGAAAAGCGACCCACAGAAGGGTTTTGGAAATAGGTTTGCAATACTTAAACAATTATTTGCAATCATCTATCTAGCGATGTCTGCATAGGAAGCGTTATGAGTTCTTTGGAACGTTTTATTATCCCGTGTGTTGTTATGGAAATAAATCAAAAACACCATTGATTATGTTGTATTTGCGATAAATATTTTAAGTTTATTTATTTTGTATATTTAGTTGTACTATATACAATACTATAAAATACATATGAAAAACAGATTAGTAGTTATCTAACACATATCATACATAATATCAAGTAGAAAAGAAACGATTCAAAAAAGTTATGTTGTTGTATACAAGAGAAGACTCTAAAATTTTATTTTATTAATTTTATTTTCAGAACAAATTCTCTATTAAAAATTATTGTTTTTAATTGTTATATTTTAGTTTTTAAATCCTCGCTTTCCAAATATTTTTCCTTGCAGGATGTCTTATAGGAGAACATATCTGGATTCATTTCGGAAGTATTGTATCTTTCAAGATTTGATCGCGGTTAGTACTTCTCGGTTCTTCTTCATTCTGCGGACGACTTCCTCATTTGTGACTTGGTCAGTCTACGGGATCTTAAGTATTCTCCGATATAGCCACATCTTAAATGCTTCCAATCTTCTGCGCATATCTTCGGTCAAGGTCCATGATTCAACACCATAAAAAAGGACGCATCGCAGCATTCTTACTTTTATACCAACAGAAAGGGTGAGGCTCTTGAAGAAGGCCCCCGGTTCCGGGGGCATCCGTTTGGAGGTGGATTTTTCTTGTTAATTATCACGAGCTTTGTCTTCTTTACGTTTATATTGAGTCCGTATTCTTGACTGTAATACGTGATTTTCTTTATAATGGCTAGTAGATCTTCTAGGTTGTCCGCAAATATTATGGTGTCATCTGTATATAATTTTTTTAGATTTTGGTTGTTAAGTTCTGCTTCTTTTATTATTTCAAGTACATCATCTTGGCGTACTGTACTCGATCAAATGTTTTCTCGTAATCAACCAGACACAAAATTGGTCCAAGTGGATTACAAGTTATGAAGAATCTAATGAAAATATTTTGACAGACATGCCACTTCCTCCACTTAAGGTACGGTTTCGTTGGTGCGGCTCGGGCGGCTGCGGTTTGCAACTGCGATTGACTGCAGTCGCAGCCGCAGTATAGAGTGTTTTATTTTGTGCGTTTCTAATTTTATGCGATTGCGATTTGTCTTCTTCTTATTTCTTCTTGTATGTAGGCTTTAAAGCCTGTTTCGTCTTCAATATTAGCCTCCTAAATTGTTTAAATTATCTCACCATCTTGTTCTTGGTCTGCCAATACTTCTTCGTCCATTTGGTGACTTATGTCGTGCTATTCGTACTAGCCTATTCTCTGCCATTCTACTAATGTCCTCACTATACACTCCTGTTTCCGTTTTGTCATTCATCCATTTATGTCTTCTATATCGCATGCTCTTCTTTCGATTCCCTCTCTATCCAACAGACTTTTCCCTGATATTCGTCGGAGTATTTTCATCTCAGTTGTTTCTAGTAGTCGTCTCGTTTTGGATGTGTCAGGTCTTGTCTTCGCCGTGTATGTTAATACAGGTCTAACTGCTGCTTTATAGATTCTTGTTTTTGTGTCTTGTCCTAGGTGTTTGTTCTTCCAGATTGTGTCATTAAGAGATCCCGCGGCTTTATTGGCTTTTAAGCTTCGTTATCGTACTTCTTCTTCAACATCTCCGTAACTAGTTATATCTATTTTCAGATATCTAAACCTTGCTTCCTGCTTTATTATTTTCCCATCAATTTTTTCTGCTGATATTATCATATTGTATTTCTTGGCTGTTGTATTGAAGATATGTGTTAATCTTTGGAGCTCGTCTTCTGTCTCGGCGATTAATGCGGCGTCGTCTACATAACATAATATTTGGATTTCTTTGTTCCCCATTCTGTGATGATCTGTACGTATTGCTTGTATTATTTCATCCATTATTATAGTATATACTACAACTGATCGTCTAAGGGAAAATAGACAGCAGAAGGGGTCCAGGGAGGAGAAGACACTCGTGGCTCCAAAACTTGCGGCAATGGTTCGGATTGTCATCTGCTGAACTATTCAGATCTGCCGCAAACAAAGTCAGAATAGCCATGTTGATTGCCAAAATTCGGAACGGACAAGGCACATGAAGAAGATTATTATATTAAAGAGAAGTGGGCTTAACTAGTTACCCTGTCTGAATTCGCTTTTTACTAGTATACACTGTGTTAGTTTTACATTTATCTTTGACTGTATTTGATTATGTAACTAGATGTTTTTGATGGTTTGTATAATATTGATTGGTATGTTTCTTTTATACAGTAGGTGTAAGTCATCTTCGACTTTGATGCGATCGAAAGCCTTTGTCAGGTCTATAAAACATAGATTGCGATTTGGATTAGATTAAAAGATCTTGTTGTATGATGTGTGTGGCTTAAGTCGTTTAGTTGACTGATATCTTAATATTGAGAACAAAGCCTCTTTCTTACCAACAGCATTTATAAACCCGAACTGGTTGGGGGAAATTTGACTTTCACACAACTTGTAAAGTCTCTTGGATTATCTTTAGGAACAATTTTAGGACATGACTCATGTGGCTTATCGTAAGGTTGCGCTAAGGTAAGCTTCTTCGCATTTTAAGGCTCTTGGTTTTTTGGAAATTCAGCCATCTGTTATTTTTCCAGAGTTAAGTATGTTTGTGATTATTGCGATTGATTCGTTGTTAATTAATGCCTATACAGTATTGAGCAATACCATTAATATTTTATACGATAAATATACTAGTAGGACTTGTAACTTGCCCAACGTAGATTAAAAACCTACGTAGAACCTATTTTAATATCGAAAGTGAGAGACACAATCACACGGCTCAAAACAACAAGTCCCCAGGAGTCGACTGAGTCAAACATGATGAAGGTAACACTATTATACATCAAATTTACAAACTTATAGTCAAGGTTAGGAAAAAAGAAGAAATTCCAGAGAAATGGTACACCGGAATCATACGTCCAATGCACACAAAGGTAGATTTGTTGGAATGTAAAAATTACAGGTGTTTCACTAATTTCTAAAACGGGAAAAATGCTATACTTTGAGACAGACCAAAAATCTAGTGGCCCCAAAATAAAGTATTAGTAAGGAACATTGTTTATACTACTAATAAATAAGAAACCATAGACATGTTGTAGGACATTCCTTACAAAGATAAAGTGCAGTTTGATGTCGGAACCGCCAACACCTGCACAAACCCTGGAATGAATAAAAATAAGAAAAAGAAAGCACATTAAAAGACTTTGCTTAAAATATATATTGATTGGGAACCCCTATCATAAAGTTGATTAATTAAACTTTTATAAACTCTGTAGTGGGCATAGTAGTTTTTAGTGTTTTATTTATAAAACTTATTTTTCATGAATTTATTAGTTGAATCTATCAAAACATTTCCTTATTGCCAAACTTGCGTTTCATTCATTAGAATCTTTAAGGTATTCAGACACACACAAACATATAACACGAGAGCAAATATTGTTATTTGTCAAACACTCGTCCATTATGTAAGTTTTTGAATTAAATTAATATATAATCAAATTCCTCTGTATCGATCAATACAATAATACCGAGCAATTAAAATCACATTTAAGTACTTTCATTCAAAACAGTATTAATCACCTTTTTGTTTGCTGTGAACATATCATTTGTATGCTTCGGCACGATAGGACTTAATAGGGTATTAAAACATGTTTATAAACTATTCGAAGGTTGTAACTTTGTATTGCCATATTTTTTTCGTTTTGGTCATCACGCATGAACGCTCAACGTTGGTATTTATCATTTGGATAAAGAACAAAGTAAAGAATAGGAAATACGACTGTTCGAAGATAAAATTATCTTCAAGTATTATATAAATAAAAAAAAACGAAAGAAATTGAAAATAAAAATAAAATCTGCAGAATTTACACACAATCTAAAGTTCTTTGCGAACATGCTTTGTGCTTCCTATTTAAAAAATATCTAACACATTATGGGCTATGGATATGATAGTGCAAAAACATCTAACAACTGCAAAATTTCAGGACGTGTATTTGACTGTTTGTATCGGATATACGTGCCTCTTAGTGGCAAAATACGAACAAGGGCTGATGACAGCACAGTCTCTTATAGTAGGGATCCTGGTCTCTGCTGATGAATGAAAGGAAATGTGTTGGTCAAATTGTGCCTAATATGATGCTGAAAGAAAAGGTATTTATGCCTCAAATGTTACAGGCCATAATAATGAAAAGATCTTCTCCAAAACAACAAAAATTATACTGAAATGATCTGAGTTAAAATGTTCTGGAAGCAAACAAAGTTTTTGATCTGATTTCTAGGTAAGGAGAAAAGGACAAAGGTTGAAAAAACTAGGTGAATGATACAAATGCACGGAAGGAGGAGGTATGTACGGAAAAGTAATACATACTAGAAATGTTTAAGATTAGTTAAGAAAATTAGCAGAAGTAAAGGCGACCACGTAAATGACCACGAAAAAAGTGGAAGATGTATGTAGATCTCTAAAAAATAACAAAGCACCGGGTCCAGGTAACATCCCTGCAGAGTTAATTAAACACGGTACAACCAAATTATATACAAGTTTAGCCAAACTGTTCCAAAACTGCATTAATGGAATGACAACCCCAAAGGAGTGGAAGACAGATTATGATAGCGTACCACATTATAAATTATGGGAAGTGTTAGAGAAAACAAACATAAGCATAAATTTAATAAATGCGACGAAGAAACTGTACGCTAATGCTAACTCAAAGGTAAAGGTTGGAAATAATCTGTCGAGTGGATTCCAAATGAATAAAGGCCTTCAGCAGGGCTGCTGTCTCCCCCCGACATTATTTAAAATTTATCTAGAACAAGCTCTAAAACTTGTAGTAAATGTAGAAATATGGGAATGCCGATTAACAACAATATCATATACCTACACTGTCATTTGCAGATGATTAACTAGTGATAGCACAAGATTATGAAGATATTAAGTATATGACTCGAAAATTAATCAGGAAGTATAAAAAATGGACATACTAAAAGAAAAAAGATACCCCAAAACCTTCGAACCACAGTGTTCCATTCTTGTATCCTTCCCGTTCTCACTTACGGAGCTCAAACCTGGACATTCACAAAAAAGAACATGGACAAGATTCGAAAAACTCAGCGAGCCATGGAACGACAGATGCTTGGTATCTCACTAATAGATCGGCAAACGAACGAAGCAATCCGTAACAAAACAAAAATAAAGGACGCCGCGAAACAAGCAGCTAAATTAAAATAGAAATGGGCTCGACACAACGAACGTCTCGAAGATGGTAGATGGAACAAAGAAGTCGGAAACTGGCGACCGTACGATGCGAAGAGACCAAGAGGAAGACCTCAAATGCGCTGGAGCGACGATATCAAAAGAGTCACAGGACCAATGTGGAAACGCCTAGCACACAACAGGGATGAATGGCGAGAAATGGGAGAGGCCTTTATTCGACAATTCGGATAGAAAAAGGGCTATAAAAAAAAAATAAAAAATGGGGACTTGAAATCAATATCCAAAAAACCGAGTATATGTGTATCGGCGGGAAACAACAGGACTTTATATTGGAAGATGGAGAAGTCATCAAACATTGCAACACATATAAATATTTAGGTATGATCATCACAAAAGAAGGCAATGTAGAAGACACAATTGAGGAGAAAAACAACAAAGCAAGAAAAGCAATTTCCCTTCTCAATAATATCCTTTGGGATCAATCAATCTCTAATAATAACAAGCACAAGATATATAACACAATCATTAAAAGTATAATTACCTACAGTAGTGAAGTATGGCAAATAAAGGAAAGATACAAAAGAAAACTTGAGGCAACGGAAATGGATTTCTGGAGACGTTCAGCTGGAAAATCTAGACTAGAAAGAGTAACGAACAACAGAATAAGAGAAATTATGAAAGTAAAACTTACAATAGTAGACGATATTGGTACCTAACAATTCAGATGGTACGGCCATGTACAGAGAATGTCTGAAGAACGTCTCCCAAAACAAGTCTTAATGTGGAACCCTCACGATAGAAAAAAAAGGGAAGACCCCGCCTTAGTTGTAGAGAGAGAGAGAGAGAGAGATGCACGCAGTATTGTTATGACAAAAATGGCGTAATGGAAGAGAGCGAGTGATGTATTGTGAGAAAGATTCGAAAGAAACTTAGAGAAAACTCTATAACACTGTCATAAAGTCAGCTATGATATGTAGAACTGAATATTGGGCAGTTAAAAATTAAGAGGAAAACGAATGCATGTATCAGAAAAGAGAATGCTTAGATGGAGTGACAAAAAAGGATAAAATAGGAATATATGTTGGCCGATTGATGCCAAATCATAAAGGTGAGATCACAATAACCTAGTACAGGAAGAAGAATTGTTGAGTTGTTGAGCTGCAATTATGGAAAGAAGTAGGAGAGGAAGAGCAAAGGAGACATGGTGAAAAAGACTTGGGCAGTAATATCTGTGAAGGGGATTGATGTTACTTTAACCCAAGGTATAAACTTTGAAGAAATGTGATTAAAAAAGCTGACCCGGTATATTGATACAGGCAAAGAGAATAACGATGTTGAATATACCATTTAACCTAAATCAAACAAAAAAAGAGAAAGCAAGAAAGGAGAAAATTAAAGATTAAGAGCTACAAATAAAGTTTACTATATGGATTTACAGTCTATTTTGTTGTCAGCACAGTGGCGCACCCAGGGGGGGTTAAACCCCCCCCAGGACCCTATTCCGACACTGTTACACATTTTAAGGACTCAAAATGGAGGTAGCATCATAAAAAAAATTTCGGTGTGATGAATAACGCTAAAGATGAATTTATTCCATACATATGGACCGTGGTATAAGAATTTGTAGATAATAGTCCGAAGTCGTATAAAGTACTTATATTACCTGAATTATGACTTTTTTAAGGATTTCGGAAAGTCACAATTTGTCTACGTCCAGGAAAAAAATTATAGATCCTTTGAAAAATTAAGACATACAGGATATTATGGGGAGTTTACAAACAGCTATTTAAGTAGGGATAAAAGAAAAGAATTCGCTTGCGAAGTAGGGACAGTTCCAGACTTATATGAGGGTCTTATTCATATAAAAAAAGAAAAATATCTTCATTTATAGTCATTATAGACAAGCCTTGATAGTGATTGTTAATATTTTTATGACAGGTTGTCATGTACATGATTGCTTTTACCATTTAACCCTTAACTACAGAGATCCGGTATTTCTTATAGGTGCGTGGTCCCAAAACACGGATTTTGTGGTATCCGCACCACTACTTACAATTTCGTGTGTGTCAGTACCTCTCGGGTAGTTTGTATAACAGTACTAATCGAAAATCCTAACCGGTAAAATTTACCGGAGGTCTGTTTTTAAGTAAGTATTTTTAATTAGTCTTTGGATATACAGAAGAATTTTGAAAATACCTTGGACAGACAAAGTAACAAATAGTAAAGAAGTTCTTCGAAGAATGAACAAAGAACGGGAGCTGTTGATCACCATCAAGAGAAGAAAGTTGGAATATTTTGGTCATGTGATGAGAGAGAAAAAGTACCGATTGCTCCAGTTAATTATCCAATGAAAGATTCAGGGCAAACGAAGCGTGGGAAGAGGACGTATATCTTGGCTGCGCAATTTAAGAGACTGGTTCCAGTGCACATCTAACCAATTATTTAGAGCAACAGCTTCAAAGATACGAATACACGAATAGCAATGATGATTGCCAAACTCCGTAGCGGAGAGGACACTTGAAGAAGAAAAATAGGTAAAATGTAAACTGTTTACAATATTTTTTGTGTTTTTATGAAAAGAGTAAAGAAATGTACTCTGGAAGTCATCCTGGACCTTTAAAGAGGGTTAAATTTGGTGGTAAAAATTTTGAGGAAATTTTGCTAAAATGGAATGAGGAAATTGATTCTGGTGCAAGTAATGTAGATTCAGATGCAGGGTAGTTACCAACAGACCATGATACTGAATCACTGAAGAAAGAAAAACTACTCATATTTGCATAATTTGCAAGACTCCGATATGTTTGCAATGCACGGCAAGAGCAAGAGAATTTTTTTGATAATTATACCTCTTGCAGATTTTTTCTCATGGATGTAGAGATTTTCGTAAATGCTATTTTAAGTTTCTTTTACAATTCTATATTAGGTTTATTTGTTTAAAAAAAATCTAAATTTTTGTTCATAGCATTTATGGCTGTTTGTTTCAATAGACCAAAAATGTTACCAAAACTATCCTTTAAAAGATTATTCTTTAAAAATCTTGTATTTTATTATTAAAATCACTCATTCCACCAGTTCTCCCATATCTAGATACTACAGAAAAATACATACCTAATGCATTTTTTTTATTAACTTTATATTTGGCTTTATATTCGACTCCATTTTATAATGACCGGTAAAAAATACCGGGGCTCTATTGTTACGTGGTAATAATGGAATGTCTGTAGTTAAGGGTTAAAGTAAAATCCCGTATTTCCCGATTTTTGGGAAAAAAACTGAAGAAATGGCTTTAAGTCTAGTAAATATATTTTTTTTAATGTAAATGTTTGCTAAATTTATTAACATAACATATCTTTCTAAAACTTGAGTACCTACAACAATTTCTCTAGAATATTTCTCCGTTAATTTTTAAATTGTTTTTTATGTCTCCAGAAAACTTCTGATTAAGCTGACGATAAGTCATAATTATATTATTGTAAGGCAACTTTCTAATTGGAAAAATATATTTTACCTCTACAGGATAATTTTTGAAGCATGGGTATACCACATGTTAACAATTGCCTTATTTGGTGCTACTACCGGCGCGCTTTAACTGGCTCCCGAACTCTATAAAACCACTTTAATCCTACACGAATTGGCTCCCAAACCGATACATGAACTGGCTCCTACCCATTACAAAATTCCCAGGAATTGAATCTCCTTCTGAAACTTCGATTTTGAGGAATACAGGTATAAGATACACCAGGATTAGAAATGTAGTCGTAAACAATTTATTTATTAAAGAAACTGCAACTTAAGGATTATACAGGTTGATGCCTTCTTGACATACTTATTTTTTACAAACTCAAAGGAGTTATATGTTTTTCCCGTAAATTTCAGAACCTCCAAAAATCGGAAAATGTTCGGATGGCAAGTATAAAACAAAGAATTGAATTTTGAGTGCAAACCCTCTCATGCATTCGTCATTCTTTGTAGAGACGTACTATTTTTGGCCCACATGGTAGGTGGAAATTTTTCGTCTTCAGCAATGTAGTTCTCCGCCAAGAAATCTGCATATTTTTGAACTGCTGGATGTCTGGGTAAGATTGCTCCAATATCAATCGCAAAACAATCGCCTACGTCTTCGGAGTCCAAAAAAGAAAGATTAAACACGTATTTTAAGTAACACGAAATGTCTGATTCTTTCAAATATTCCGTTGTCAAGCCCAGTCACTAATTTAAAATATTCTTAAAGATTATACAGACTCGAATTTATAAAAAATGTGAAATATGCATAAGTGACTTTCAGTTTTGGATTTAGAAAGGCCTTGGCAACAAGAGAGCTGTTGTTTGCAATTCAAACATTCAAAAATGCGTCGATCGCCAGAAAAAATATATCTCTGTTTCATCGACTAAGAGAAGGCTTTTGATAGAGTCTCTAGATGCTATTTAACTTGAACTCTGGATACATATTCAAATAAGACCCCCAGACGACCAATGGTCATGGAGGAATAAATGTTTAAAAAGGAAAAGAAACAGTTTAACTGTCTTTTCCTTTTTATTTCGATATACTCTGTACGAGTACTAGAAACCAATTCGCTAAGAATTTTGCTTAGTTGAGGAGATATGTTGTGGAATGCAATTTTTAGATTCCCCATGTCCCTCTTAACATCTTTATCAACGTCTGTTTTGCCTTGCAATTCTTAGAAGGCACAGATGAAAGCGGAATTCTTGAATTTGGTTTCGAAAATTAGTCTACGTATAAATGTTTGTTTTATTAGGAGAACTATTAGTTTAAGCAATTACTGTAATTTAAAGCAAGAAACATTTCTGAATCTGAATCTGAGAGAATAGATTTTCTCCCTATCTTTATTAACTATCCGTTAACGATAATTTTAGAATTATTTTGACCTAGATACAACATACTCTCGATCAAATATCAGTTGTAGAAAAAGTTTAGTAGGCAAAAACAACAATTTACATTAAATATCATTGCAAAACATTCAATTTATGATAATTAAATCAAAATGTTGAAGTCAAGTGAATGGTCCATGTGAGAATGAATTATAGATTAGAATATTAATAAAAGATTATATTATTCTCGGAAAAAAAATTAAATAAGCACTAGACGGAGCCGAAATTGATATAAAAATAAGCAGTAAATATATTAACAATATGAAAAATGCAGACAATGCCGTTCTGATAGCAAAATAAATAAAAGATAAAAATTACAAAATATACTATAAATAGACAGAGATATAGACAGATTTAATAATGCAAGTGAAGCAATGGGACTTACAATAAATCTTCAAAAAACTAAAGTAATTGTGATTAGCAAAACCGATGAAAATTGTCGCATTGACCTAAAAAAAAACTCAATTATAACACTCAAAGTTCACAATTGTTCACATCTTGTCTCCTATTCTCTTTAATATATACTCAGAAGAAGTATTTAAGACAGCACTGGAGGAAAGCACAGAAGGCATAAAGATAAATGGAGAAATAATTAATAACACAAGGTATGCTGATGACACTGTGATTCTAGCAAGTAGCATGGAGGAACTGAGTTGCCTAATGAGTAAGATACAAAAAACAAGTGCACAATACGGACTCAGACTAAATATCACAAAAACCAAATGGATGTTAGTAAGCAAAACCCAACAACCACCACAGCAACTGATATTAGACAATGAAAGAATTGAACACGTGGATTCGTACATCTACTTGGGAACAACAGTTAACTCAAATTGGGATCAAGCGAAGGAAATACGTATAAGAGTAGAAAAGGCAAGAGCATCGTTCACTAGCATGAAGCAAATTTTAACCTCTAAAAGCCTCACCCTACCTCTCAAAATTCTACTTCTGAAATGTATTCCCGGTTTTTTTTATATGGAATGGAGGCGTGGACAATGACCGCAACATTGATGAAAAAAGTAGAGGCCTTCGAAATGTGGGCTTACCGACGTATATTACGTATATCCTGGACTGAGCACGTGACCAACGAAGAGGTACTACGCCGGATAGGTAAAGGGAGATAGAGAGAGGTAGGAATAAGTATAAAGAAAAGAAAGTTGGAATACTTGGGTCACGTTATAAGACATAATTAATATGGAGTACTACAGCTGATCGTTCAAGGGAAAATAGATAGCAGAAGGGGTCCAGGGAGGAGAAGACACTCGTGGCTCCAAAACTTGCGGCAATGGTTCGGATTGTCATCTGCTGAACTATTCAGATCTGCCGTAAACAAAGTCAGAATAGCCATGTTGATTGCCAACGTTCGGAACCGACAAGGCACATGAAGAAGAAGAAAGTTCACAAATTCAGATACTTAGGAGTAGTATTAAACGATAAGTGGGATCCAGATATAGAAATAAAAATACAAATAGAACAGGCTAGAAACATGTACAATAAATTGAAGCAAATTATCTATAACTGAAAAATAAGCTTAGGACATCCGAATTAGAGTTATTAAATGCTACATTTGGTCAGTTCTTCTGATTGAAATGGAAGACTGGACATTTAAATTAAATACCATGCGACATTATCGCAGAATGCTTAGAATATCATAGACACAACCCATTACGAATTGAACAGTATTAAACGTTATAAATAGAGAGTTAGAACTTTTAACACCGATTAAGAAAAGACAGACATCGTACCTAGGCCACATAATAAGAAATGACAAATACAATCTGCTACAAATAATAATTAAAGGAAAGATAGCGGGCTGAAGTGGAGTAGGCAGAAGAGCCATGTCATGACAACATGTGGAAATTATATTTAAAACTGTTCGTCACTACCACTAGCATGAGTTTTCCCCGTTCGATTAACATTTTAGTAACTTGCAATTTCTACGACGATAATTGAAGAGCTTTTTTACAAAACTGCATAAATCCATTTCCGGCTAAAATACATTTTTTGTTGAATTTCGAGAGTTTGATCTGCCTTAGATCTTGTGTATAAGTCTCATGTGTTAAAAGTTAATATTTCCCATTTAAAAGGAGCCTCAAAATCACGTTTCTTCCACAAAACTTAATTAATCCACTCAAAAACCTTTACCCCATGTTCACTCTTTTTTTATACAAAACTTAACATCTCCTTCTTTAGCCAACCATTAAAATTAATTTTTATTTTACAAAACTGCATAAATCCTCCGGCCTGCAGATCTATCCCTCTACTATTTTTGTTTGGATTTAAAAGCATCCTCTAGAATTAGATGTTGATTCGTGAAACAAAATATAATATTCGTTAGTTCTAAAACTACCCACGGGTCGCACTGACAGTGTGTAGCGTAGCCAGGCCATGCCACGCGTGGCCACGCTGTATGAGATTATCAGTACTTTTCCGTTCGATGAGACGGGATGTTGTGAATTCGTTGTATGTCAACGTTGTTTTCTGTGTTTTGCGTGTTATTTTGAGATGGATACTGTTACTAATTTATCGGTGGGATCTAAAAAAAGACGATCCATCAAAACAAGTGAGAGAGGGCGTTCAAAAATTATGAAGTACAACGATAGTGATCCTCATTTAGTGTTTCTAAAACAGAAGACCAGACCATGTGCCCATAATTTGAAAAATCTTCGTTGTGCTACGGTATCCTACGATGATATAAAACTTAATCGACAAGCAGTCTACATGGCAGAGGGTAAAGAGAAACAAGATCTTGTTTTGATGAAATATATCTCTGCTTTCGAGCCCCAAAGAAGAAGGGGAAGTGGTACGCCTGTCTCTGCAACTCACACAAGAACGGTTTCTGTGAAATTTTTTCTCAATAGTCAGAAACAGAAACGCATGATTCCTGTGTGTAAAAAGTTTTTTGCTTTTTCAATGAGTGTACCTGCCTCTCGACTACTGCGGATTGGAAAGGTCGTCAATCAAGGTCTGCTGCCCAAAGAAAATAGAGGTGGTTATCGACGAGAAGCTTTTTTCAGAGCCAAAAAGGAAGCAGTCCATCAATTTCTTGGTAAACTAAATTGTGTCGAATCTCATTATGGAAGAGGAAAAAGTAAAAGAGTTTACCTTTCAGCAGAGTTAAGTGTAAATAAGTTATATAAAATGTTTAAGGATGCTTACACTGCCGATTTTCACGTGAGTTATTCATGTTTTCACCGTATTTTTGTAACCGATTTTAACATTGGATTTTCCTCTCCAGCTACAGACGCATGCGCTACGTGAACTCGTCTTAAATTTCTTATTCAACAAAACGCTCGCGGTTCAGTTGAAAGAATTAGTCCAATGACTGAACTTCGTATTCACAAGCTGAGAGCGGATGCGTTTTACAAACTAATGAAGGAAGTTCCCAGTGATACTTATAGTTTTGTTTTTGATTTGCAACAAGTGCATCCACTCCCTAAAACTCCAATCGGCGATGCCTTTTATCGCCGACAAATTGCATTCTATGCATTTTGCTGTGTGCCTATTGACTCAAAGGCACCAACATTTTATACGTGGAATGAAACGCAGGGAAGCAGAGGAGCAAATGAAATCGGATCTGCACTCATCCATCACTTAAGAAGGCAAGATCTTTCGTCTTTTTCTGCAGTACCGTTGTTTTGTGATGGTTGCGCTGGCCAAAATAAAAATGCGCATATTGTTCATCTTTTGTGCCATTGGCTTAAAAATGAGGCTCCAGAGAATGTACAGAAAATTCATGTCACCTTTCCGACTCGTGGCCACAGTTTTCTTCCAGCTGATCGAGCTTTTGGCCGTGTGGAGAAGCGCTTGAAAAAAACTGATACCATCATCTCGAGCAAAGAGTATGCTTCTATTTACGAGGAGTTTGGTTCTGTACAGAAACTGGGACAAGACTGGGTGATATACGATATCAAAAGCCTTGAAATGATTTATCAAAAAATAAAAGGAATCAGCCAAACCAAACGCCTCATTATTAAGAAAATCAAAACAAGGGACCGGCATACTTCAACCAAAATAAAATGCTGCGCCAACTATAGGTTCGATAGTGGAACAGAACCTTTTAGAAGCATTGTAAAAAAAAATAAAAATGATTTTCTTCAGGCTCTTCCCCAAATCCCACTATCTCATTCCGTGACTGAAGAGAAAAAAAAAGATGTCCTTCACTTATTGCAAACCCACTTTGGACAAAATTGGAAAGAGATCCCTGATCTTCATTGGTATATTAATGCTCTTCAACACAAAGTTACTAGTGATCCAAATCTAGAAACCCACAACTACCATGATGGCGAGTGTGATTGCTTGGAAGATGAGCCAAAAAATGTTCACATCTAAATTGTTTGTACTCCTCATTTTTTTTTTGTTTTAGTGGGTGCCGTTTAATATTTTGTATTTCTAAGATATTGTTAATTTGACAAAAGTTAATATCTCCCATCTTTTTTTACAAAACGCGATATCTCCAACAGACACATGGCTATATTTTGTTAATGCAAATCAATAAAAATAATGTTAATTAACGTTTTATTTCTCTAAGTCTAACCTCAATTTGATTATGTTCTCTGAAATTTCGAAAATTTTAGTACAACAGCTGCAGCACGTTTTTACGTCTCCTGAAAATTTTTGAAAAGTGGATTTATGCAGTTTTGTAAAAAAGCTCCTCAATTATGATCAAGTACAAGCAAGATGCAAAACTATCAGTAAACTAATTTAGAATAAGTTTGCAGCGAAGGGTATACAAATTTAAAGAATGATAGGAAATCCAATTTTTAACTGGCCATCCACTCCAATAAAATCCATCGCCTACCTACCTAAATTTCCAAGAATTTCATCGGGAGCCAATTCACGCAAACCTTTTTTATCGGTAGAGAGCTTATTGCCTGCATGCGGGAGCCAATTCATGTGCACCCGCTACTACTGCTGGTTATAACGTATCATCGTACATTTATAACAAAAGTTCACAATGAATCCAATAATTTTAGTAGTAGGTATATTTTTTATAAAACAGCAAAAGATAAAATATGTAAATTTTTTCCTCACTTTACTATTTACCCATAATTTTTATTGTCAATATTGGAAAAATCAGGCGTGTCAATTATTTTATTTGCGAGCGCGGCCGGCGATAGTTTGAAAACGTTGAAGATCAACAAAAGAACGTGACTCATCGCATTAAGATAATGACGGTAAATAGACAAATAGTCAACAAGACTATTTACTATAGTGGTACAAAGGGCATCAGAGCGTTGAAGATAAGCGATCGCATTAGAAAGTTAAGCTTGAATTCAACAAATGATACCAAACAAGAATCGGCTTGTACCAGAGGTAAATATTTGGAATTTAAAAACAGCAAAATTTTAATATGAATGATATTATTTGTTTACGAACGTAATCATAACAAACATTTGTTGTTTTGAAAGTACGAAAAATTGAAATTGCATTACGCAAATACCTCTTGTTCAGATCTGTTTTTGCATAAGGTCACATTCAACACGCGTGTCGTTGTTTACACCAAAAAAGAAGTACATTTTTAAGCTGGATTTTATTTAAAAATGGCATTGAATTGGTAGGTATACGCTTCACGCACATTTTAGGATTTATTTGATCTTTTGATCTGATGAAATATGCGGGGGTGAATAAAAAAATATTCTTCTTTATTCTCCTGGAGAGAGTCTAATTAGGTTATGGTATATAGACTGTCATCCATAACCGAATATATCATAAACTGAACATAGACAATAATGAAACACAATTTGGATTTCGCAAAAGGATAGGAAAACCTGTTTCACTTAGTGTATTGATTTAAAAAGTTCTTTTAGTTGGGATTTTAGAAGATTATATGGGAAGATACTGCGAGAAAAGATAGAGCAAGCGATAAAAGGCAAAATCGGGGAGGATCAGGCAGGCTTCACGGCAGGAAGATCATGCATAGACCACATATACACACTGGAACAACTGTTGGAAAAGAAAAAAGCAAAAAATAGAGATATACACTTGGCATTTGTGGACCTGAGAAAGGCGTATGACTCTGTACCAAGGTCAGAAATATGGGAGGCAATGTACAAATTAGAAATACAGACGGAGCTCATAGAAGCTACAAAAGCTCTGTATAAAGAAAATAAAGTGTCCATTAAAATGGGAACAAGAATCATAGGAGACTTCACCACAACAAAAGGGCTCCTGCAGGGTTGTTCCACATCTTCAACCCTATTCAAAATATACTTTGAAAAAGCCTTGACTACATGGAAAAGAAAATGCGAAGGCATGGGAGTACCGGTACGGAACGAATACCTATATACATTAAGTTTTGCAGACGATCAGGTAGTGATTGCACAAGACCAAGACGACCTCAGCTACATGATGAAGAAACTATAAGAAGAATATACCAAGGCTGGCCTAGATATTAACCTCGCGAAAACAGAGTACCTATCTACAAGTGAAGAAGACATAGAAGATCTACAGATTGACGACAACGTAACAATCAAAGGAAAGGATAAATTCAAATACCTGGGGTTTATAATCACGAAAAAGGCAACAACAGAGGAAGAAATTACACAAAGATTAGGACAAACAAGAACAGCAATCCGACAACTTAACTCAGTATGGTGGGATAGACACCTAAATATGAAGACAAAAACGCAGATTTATAAAACATTAGTGCAAAGTATTATGACATATGGGGCTGAAAATTGGATCATAAACAAGAAAAACAGCAGTAAGATAGTAGCAACAGAGATGGAATGCCTGCGAAGATGCTGCAGAGTAACAAGAATGGATAGGAGAAGTAATGACGAAATAAAGCAAAGAACATCAATAGAAATAGACATACTAACATATATAGAACAAAAAAGATTAAAGTGGTATGGACATGTAAGAAGAACTAGCGACAGCAGATGGATAAAGAGAATAACCGAATGGAGCCCCATAGGAAGGAGGAAGAGAGGACGACCCCGAAAATCCTGGAGGAACGAAGTAGACGACGCCATGAGTAAGAGAGGTCCAAACGATGGAGAATGGAACAACAGAGAGAGATGGAAACGGTTGAGCGAGGGAAGGTAGTGAACACTGTAGAATCCCTAAATATATATATATATATATATATATATAAGTAAGTACTTAACTGTTTTGTATTCTCAACTCTTTTAGTAGTTTAGTATGCAAAAACAACAATTTACATTAAATATCATTGCAAAACATTCAATTTATGAGGTTTAAATCTAACCTAACTACCTAAATTTCCAAGAATTTAATCAGGAGCTAATTCACGCAAAACCCTTTTATCGGTAGAGAACTTATTACCTGCAAGCGGGAGCCAATTCATGTGCAGCCATGATAAAAGTGTGTACAACGATATCATAATATTCACGGAGTGAATAATAGGTTGAGACAGGGTTGATGTTTATCCCCAACTCTATTTAAAATATACATTCAGGAAGCACTGGTTACATGGCGTAGGAAGTGTTACAGAAAGCGTATAGAAATGAAACAAGATACTATGTATTTGCCTACTTATTGCTTACTATTTGCATATAATTCATCATCATCATCACGTAGCGCTAGAACCCTGGGTGGGTCTTGGCTGACTGTACAACTTTTTTCCAATTTGTTCGGTCTTACATCAACCTAGGGTCAAATGGAACGTTCATTTGCCGGAGATCTGCTTAGATGTTATCTCTCCATCGCATTCTGGGACGTCCGAGTGGTCTTTTGTCTGTGGGAAATCTCCTCCCATACCAGTGTTTTGCATATAATTAAGTAGTTATATAGAACGATAAGGAAGATATTTCATTTATGATAAGGAAACTACTGGAAGAACATTCAAAGTGGGACTTGAAAATAAATTTTCAGAAATCACATCAGATCTCAGGAATATACATATCTAGGAAGCGTTTTATCCTGTGAAGAAATGTCTAATAGAATAGATTACCGAAAGAGAAAGCGGCAATTCAAAGACCAAATCCAATACTTTGGTCAACAAAAATTAAACGGGAAACCATATTATCTAGAGCCTATAACCTCATACAGCTCAGAGTGTTGGCAATTTAGCAAGACAAATAAGGAAAAATTGAACATTTGAAATGAAGTACCTCATAAGAGAAGCAAAAATATCAAATCTGAAACATAGAAGGAATGAAGACTTTAGACAACAGATGGGAGTAACAGAAAACATCACCAAGAGAATATTAACCCGACAGCTTATATAGTATGGACACGTGGAAATAATTAATCACAAAAGATGGTCAAACAGAGCGTTAAAATCGCATCCTGCAAATAGAAGAAAAAGCGGACAGCCAACAATAACATCGCAAAAAAGAATCGAAGAAATAATGAGGAAAAGAAACTTGGAAGAAAACGATTGGCATAATATGCATACATTGCAACAAACTCCAACAGAAAATATACGAAAACTTTGATAAACTAGATACTACACACAGAACATCTTCGAGATAAACTAACAATGGGAAACTTTAAAAAACTGTCCCCTCGTTCCAAGCAAAGAGATATTAAAAGAACCGGTAAGTAAGAGAGACAACTATATGATCGACGAAATACTCGGCAGGATGGACCAAAGAAGACAAGATAAGAACAAAGACAGTCACAATTACAAAATCATTAACAATGAAATCAGAAAAATAATAAGAGAGGCAAAACAAACTTACTATGAGGAAAATGTAAAGGGATAGAAGATCTTCAGAACAAATACGACCTATTCAACTTACATAAAAAGGTTAAAGAAATGGCAGTGCTGCAAAAAAGAAACCACAACACAACTCTTTTAGATAAATATGTAAATACTATGATAACGACTGACGAAAACCTTAAACGATAGAAAAAATATATGGAAGAGCTCTTCGACGACGAAAGAGGAAACTTGCAATGCATATCTTCTATCGAGGACAGAGAAACAAGTATAGAAATTACAAAGGAAGAAATATTGTATGCACTAAAGAACACCAGAAACATAAAAAGCCCGGGGCCAGATCAACTGCCTATTGATATCCATAAAATAATAGAAAATGAGTACATGGATGACCTCTTAAAGCTCTTTAATGAAATTTATCAGTCGGGTGACATACCCAATGAATGGTTGACCTCAACATTTATTTGTCCCCCAAAAAAAGAAAAATGCTAGAGAATGCACAACATACTTCAATTAATTATACAAGGGAAAATCCAGGTCAAGAGAAGTGTAGGAAGGAAAAGAATGTGATGGTTGCGTAACTTGAGGAAATGGTACGGATGCGGATGATACGGATCAATCGAACTATTCAGAGCGGCAGCATCTAAGATCAGAATAGCCACGATGTTTGCCAACCTCTGTTGCAGTGATAGCACGTAAAGACGAAGGATATGCATATAATATTATCTCTAATACGGTATTGACAGATCATTACTGAAAGAAAATAGAGTAAGGGCAAAATCAGGATGAAAACAATAACAAAACTGTCACACAGGTAAAAAATATATCGTAAAATCATTATGGATCGTCGACAAAAACCGTGTATTAGAAAATATTGAGGTAATAAATAAGAAAATAATAGGTAATATCGACACTCTGTGTATTACTGAATGCTGGGCCAATTTAAAAAACTTATTGGTAACTCTCATAATATTAATATTTAAAAAAGAAAATATATATAAATTAGAAACCTGTAGGCCAATCACTGTAGAAATATGTACAATTCGTAACAGAAACTCAGATATGATAATTGATACACCAATTTCAATGTATTCCGATACTTATGATAACTCAACATTGAAGGTAATGTTGCGTTATCATTGCTAAAACAGAAGAATAACGAAAAAACAAAGCTAGAGAGAAAATAAAGTAGAAAAAAACTTTCGGCCAGTCCATACTGCCAGTCCTGGAATATGGAACCAAAACGTGCGCTTTAAATAACAACATAATCCACAAACTGCTAGAGGTTCAGCATGCCCTGGAACGTGCAAGACTCAACTTTAAGCTACCTGACCATATACCTACTTACGTAATACTGAAATAAGGTGGAGATCAACGGTAGCAGATGTAACTAAAAAAATTGCCATTGGCTGGACCTACAAGAAAAGTGAAAGACAACCTATGGACAAAGCCAATAGTTTGGCGACCTGGAACACAAAAATACCTTAAACCAGATGGATCGATGATTTTAAATGGATGTAAAAAATCCAACATAAATAACACATCTAATGTAGGCATAGTTACATCCGACGATGGACGGAGTAGATATTGATCATAATTATATTTAGAATTAAGGTGTATAGTCGACACGTAATTTCGTGAGAAAATTTATAGGAACCAGAACGGGTAAAATACTAGAAAATGGCAACAATGTCAGAGTGGTCACTACTTTATTGAACAGTAGCGTAGATATCTAATTTTTAATTAAATAAAAGTTTTTATTTTTATTTAATTTTATTTAAGAAAAAGTTTCATTTTCTATAAAGTTTAAATAAAAAATATTGGTGTTGTTAACTTCTGTGATATATCTAGGAAGAGATAACACTAATCGACTCGGCTAAATAGAACTTATTGTAAAATAACAATACCTATAAAAAATTGTTAATAAAAGTAATTATCACATACAATTAAACAAATGTTTTATGTACAAGTATTTAAGTATACAAACGTTTTAATAACACAACTGCTCATAAGTTTTAAAACTTATGATCACATTTTATCCCTGATAACTTAGTTATTGTAATAAAAAAAATAGAGAATTCATTTTTTAAATTATATACAGGGTATTCTATTAACAACTTTGGTTTGACACCGTGTGAGAGAAGACTTAGTACCTCAATAATTTAAAAATGGGTAAGAAGTCTAAAACTTGTATGAACATCTTTTTTTATATATCTAGCAGGTATTTTCTAATAACCTAACCTGTACTTTGATTTAGAAGAAGAACTTACTAATCTACTCAGAATCACTGTTATCACTAGTATCAGTTGTATCTTCTATATTTATAGTTAATTTGGTTAATGCTAGTAAATATTTAACATAGTCATTTTCCACTGCGATTACATGTTTGATTACACTTGTCCAGTTGGTTGCTGTGATCTTTGTGACTTCTCTTCTAATTAACTGGAGAGCAGTAGACAAAAATTTAGGAGCCACGTTTCTTCTTCTTCTATTTCCTTTAAGTTGTGTCCATATTAACTCTATTGGGTTCAATTTACAATAGTAAGGAGGAAGTACGATTGTAAATTGTAATACTGGGCATACCAAGCACGGTATGCCCATTACTGCGAGTACAGTTATCAACAACATATTCCTTCTGGTACTGTCTACTGTAAACAACCTCCAACAATTGCTTTTTACTATATGATGCCTCAAAGTACAAATCTTTCTCAAATAAAAATTCTTGAATTTGTAATTTGTTTCAGGTAATATTTGAAATTTTCTCATTAATCTTGAATAATATGATACATTGTCCATGATAATCACACTATATTTAGGTAATCTCGGAAGAAGAGGTTCTTCAAACCATGATTCAAAAATTAAACTTTCCATATCCTCATGATAACCTAGAGACGCCTTGTAATATTTTTTTGCAGATATTAATAATACATCATCGATCCATATATTTTCTCAACCGCAGTGTAAAATTATAATTCTCTGTTCTGTCATGAGTATCACACTAGGTCTCATCTAAATAAACAACGTTTCGTTTCATTTTTTGATACTAAGTTATCTATCTGATAGAAATGTTTCTTAAAGAAATAATTATTCTAGTACTTTCCATTATGGCGCTTGTCTAAAGTTTTGTACTTAAAATTATTGGCTTTATGAAATAATCGAAGTGTTGTTGCTGAAGATAAGAGAATATCCTTTCGAACCAGTTCACTTCGAAGGCTTTCAATAGTTGAAAAAATATTAGCCGCATCCATTTTGTATATTGTTCTGATTATAGGTTCCTTTAGGTGCGGCTTTATTTGTGTGAATTTGCACAATCCTTTCTCCTCTGTCTAGAAGATGTTTCTCCTATAGTCTTGTAGCAGATTGCTTTGGACACTCTGATAAATACGTTTCTACAATTGCTTCTGATTTAGACAATTTAGAACACAATCCTTCATAAACATGTTTCAGCATATGTTTGGATGGTATCATCAGAGAGGTATTGAAAATGTCGCTTACATTTTACTACACGGCTTTGTAAAAATATTCCAATTGATTACAGGGTTCCACTGGCTCTTCAGCTGCAGAATTATTATCACACCACGGGTGCCACATTTCAAAAGTATTTTAGTAAAATTATAAAGTTTACTGTTCTTTTACATATTTTTATGTACTTCCGTTCTTTGTGAGTTTTATAAAAACTAACTTCTGTTTTTTTTTTCAAAAAATCATTAAACGTTTACATCTATGGTTCCTGAGTTGAACTTTTTTTATACTTCATTTCCATCATATTGATAACTGAAAGCATTAAAATTGACGCTCGACTATTTTATAAATAATCTCAACGACTAGTAAGTTGCACTGAAGAATTGTAATATTTTATAAATATTTACATTTTTTTCTTATTACAGTGTCTTGAAAAAGGAATAAAACCATTCCGAAAGCTAGACAAAAAGTCATAAGAGTGTTTCATTAACATCCCGGGCAATTTTCTGACTGCAACCCTAATAAATTGTGTTGTTATATATATATATATATATATATATATATATATATATATATATATATAAATATATATATATATTATATAATTCTGGAAGGAGAGATTTGTCAATCCATGATTCACAAAAAATCCCTCCACCCTCCATATCCTCATGATAATCTAGATTCACGTCATTTTTTTTGCAGATATTAATAATAAATCTACACCGCAGTATAAAATTATAATTCTGTCCTTTATTGGGCGGTACTGAATTAGAACACTTTTTGTTATTATTCGTCCAACTTTTTTTCACGGTATCATGAGTACCATACCAGGTTTCATCCAAATAAACAATATTTCGTTTAAAAATAAAGTTTAAAATAATATAAAATATTATACTACCTACCCAAGTGTAAACCACTGGACGGTCGAAACAAAATTTATTGGGGTAACTTACTTTATGGTTTCGGTCGCTCATGCAAATATTGTTATCTTACGCAAAGAATGCATCGATGATAACTTTATCTCAGCGACTGTACATATTTTACCAGGCTCATCTAAATGTAAATATCGAAGAGAATATTAAAACTTTGTATTATTATACATCTCAGTCATTGATAATTTCGCAGTTAATAACTACTCCTGGTAAAGTACTTTTATTTTAATTTGTATTGCCTGCTTTTATTACAGATAAATATATTTTTACACAGTCTCACCGAAATACGAGGCGACTATAACAAAGATATACCTTTAACTAAGCTAACAAAAAAGAATACGATACAAGCGTCGTTTATATACTTGGAAGTCACCAGCAGATACTAAAGAGATCATAAGAAATCAGATCGATTATATAACAATTTTTGAACTTTGATAAAATAAAGGCAGATATCGAGCACAGTTTTATTAATTAAATCTTGCCCAAATACTTTCGCTCCCTAGAGCATCTTCAGGGGCATCTGAAATAAGCCAAGAAACGTTTTTTTAAACGAAGAAATTGATTAACCTCGATAAAAACTCGAAGTTAATGGTAATGATAAAAGTTTTTTGTGATTAACGTTTTAGACTTACTTCATCAATTTTGGGCTATCCAAAAATCGCAGAATGTCATAAACATAAAATTAAACATAAAGTTGAACATAAAATAACAAGGACAAACAGTTTAAAATTATTTAAAAAAGTCCAAGCTACATTTTGCCGACCAGAATGTGTAGCTTCGACTTTTTAAAATAATTTTAAACTGTTTGTACTTGTCTAGTGTATATGTTTAACTTTATGTTTAATTTTATGTTTATGACATTCTGCGATTGTTGGATAGCCCAAAATTGACGAAGTAACCGTTAACTAAAACGTTAATCACAAAAAACTTTTATCATCCATTAACTTCGAGTTTTATCGAGGTTAATCAATTTTTTCATAAAAAAAACGTTTCTTTACTCATTTCAGATGCCCCTGAAGATGCTATAGGGAGCGAAAGTACTTGGCAAGATTTAATTAATAAAACTGTGCTAATACCTGCCTTTATTTTATCAAAGTTCATTATTTATTCGAGCATCCAACCTTATATCTATATAACAATTACCGAAAGGTACCGCAATTCAATCAAAATAACTAAAACACTACGTGGAGCCGATGTCGCCTCAGATCATAACTTATTAATCAGGGATATAAAACTCAAACTTTAAAAAGTAAAACGCCAACAACCGACTAACCGAATAAACACTGACTGTATTCGAAATAATAGTCATGAAATTGCACACGAGGTAGAAAAGAAGTTCGAAAAATCGGAAGAAACACATAACGTCGAAAACCACTGGAATCATGTCAAAACCATTATACAAGAAACAACTAAAAAGTATAAAACTACTAATAAGCGCAAACAGTAATGAATAACTGATGAAATATTGGGACTAATGGAAAGCAGACGAAAACAGAAAAATTAAAACAGTGAAGAATACAATAAAATCCATAAAGCAATCAGAAGGAAAATCCGGGATGCAAAAAAATGGTACAGCAACAAATGTCTTGAAATAGAACTGCAGAAAAAGAATTTAATGTACAAAAAGGTGAAAAAAATAACTGGAACATATAGATCAACTGCAAGTATTTTACTTGATAAACAAGGAAATATTATAGTCAATGAACAAGACAGATTAGAGAGGTTTAAAGAATATATTGAGGAGCTGTTTGATGAACAGAAATTCAAATCGAAAATACATCGACTGGTCCAAACATAACACTCGATGAAATGGAAAGAGCTATAAAGTTATCAAAGAATAATAAAGCAACCGGTCCAGATGAAATTCCAAGCGAAATAATCAAACTCAGAATTCTCTTCTAAGTCTTTTCAATAAAATATACGAAACAGGACATATACCCAGAGACTGGCTACTGTCAACATTTGTAATGATATCGAAAAAAATAAATGCCAAACAGTGTAACGATCATCGTACTATCAGTCTGATGAGTCATGTACTGAAAATTTTCCTAAAAATACTGCACTCCAGAATTTACAACAAAATAGAAGTAAAACTAAGTGAAACACAATTTGGTTTCAGAAACAACCTTGGAACCAGAGAAGCCCTCTTCAGTTTGCAGGTCATGGTTCAAAGATGTAGGGATATCGAATAATCGGTATATATGTATTTTACGGACTTCGAAAAGGCCTTTGACCGAGTAAACCATGACAAACTTATAGGTGTCTTGCAACAGGTAGGAATTGTGAT